>NC_142574.1:22005000-22305000 GCF_041283825.1 Pyrus communis
AGTCTCTCTCCGTCCCAACATTGTTGCAGGTTTCAATGAAATGAGCAATATGTTGTTTACTATTGCCTTTTCCATTAAATTGCATGAATTTGGGTGGCTGATAACCCCTTGGCATCCTTAAGGCATCAATCCTTTTAGAGTATGGCTTTGAGTACAGCACAGAATCATGCGAGCTTCCTTCATATTACGCCTTGATCGTGCTTATGATCATCTCTTGCAACTGTTAGATAGAGAAAGATCACATGGACGTTGAAGCTCGGTCCACCTCTAGCTTGTCCTCAGCTTTGTCCATCAGAGGCTCCTCATTTTCGTCAGTTTCCTCCTTTGGTGGATTAACCTTCGGGTCAGCTTTCTCGTTGTGATGCGTCTCCAGACGGTTGACGAGTGTAGCAATCTGCAAGTCATTTCCCTTCATGGTCCTTGTCAACCTTACGATTGCTTCGCTCATTTATGCCATTTGTTCTTCAATTGAAGTCGCACCAGTAGTCATGACTTGTATGGCTACGAGATACAAGTTGATGCTTGAGTCGGTATCGGAAGTCAATGACTCAAAGTACCTCATCGAGCTTTCTTCCCTTAGCACCCTTAGCGAGGCCAGGGTGATCGCGAGCTCGTGCCTCAAGTGTTCTTGCTCCTCCAACAGAGTTGATGTAGGAGTGGAAGGCACGGCAGAGAGAGCTCTTGCCTTGCTTGGAGTTGTGATGCCCTAAGTGCCACCACTTACGACAAGGATGTTCTTGGTCTTTGCGTTGGTTGCAAAAATAGTTTGATCCTTTCTTGATGTCATATGTGTTTCTTGTGAATTTGAAGACAGATCTTTGTAACACTATCTAAATTCTTACCTCTCCTTTTTAATTCATTCAATTGTTTTTTGTTTTCACAAAAGATTTAATAAAATATAAGTAACTATAGGTTAGTTATAAAGATACATGGAAAGATTTTGAAGGGAAAAACTATGAACGGTCATCTTGGCTTATAGGGTGAGCAAAATTTGGCCTTTTTTATTTTTATTTTTAGAACAAACGATAGTATCTACACTAAGAGGGTGGAAGAGTGGGCTAAACCTTACATAAACTTGCCATAATAATATGGTTCAACTTCGTCCTTCGCAAGAATCTTGCGAACCTAAGACCTTTAACTTACAGGTGAAAAAGAATACCCTTAAATCGTAATACTAATTAACTCTTTATTGTGCCACCTTAAATGTGAAGTATTTGTAAATATTTAGTTGATTGGAAGAAAAGTTAGGAAAAAAATATTTTAAAGTAGTGTAAATTAACTGAAATAAGTTGTTAAAAGAAGATCGAGAAATGCTGACATGATCTCCAAAATGAAAATTGTATGTACTTTATCGTTTTAGTTTAATTCCAACAACCAAACAATAAGTTGGTTTCTCACGCTTCTTTGATTCAATTTTCAAATTTTCATAGTTTCAATGTTTACCAATCCAATCTGTTATATTATACCAGAATAAATATATATCTTCTTATCCTCAACTTTTATCATACATCGTAAGTGTGTTTCATTGTGTGACATGTTATTCAAGCACAAAAATGATGGTACAGCTCTGATAAAGAGGTGGAAGTGGCATCCATATACACTCCATGTTATTCGTTTCAAATTTGTACTCTTCAAATTATATTCGAAATTCGTGATCCGAAAGTCTATTCTTTTGTCGATGATGAGTGGTGACTTGCACTTGTAGAGAAAACATCCACAATTACCACAATCTCACACGGCGACTAATCCTTAGACCACATACATAATCATTATTCTAAGACTCCGGTACTAGGCAACTAATCACTATTCTAAGACTCTGATACCAGGCAACTGACCACCACAACGATAAATCCTTTAATCGATGGTGAGTTCATGGCCTCCAAGCACAAACTGCTTTCAAGCATCCAACGTCGCGACTCTCGTATAAATAAGAGTTGATGCTCTTTCCTCTTAGAGATGCACAAACTCACTGCTTCTTTTAGATTAACAAAATATATGAACCAAACTTGGACAGATTTCGTGGCGTGTATTTATATATTTATTTATCATCTTGAAAGATAAAAGATAGCTTATTTATTCGAAAATTCAAACTCTACAAACTTACAAAAGGAGTCGTGGAAGATCGATAACATCCTGAATAATTTCAAGATGATCCTCAAACAAACCTACGATTGAAAGAGAGAACTTTGTGAAACGGTGAGCAAACCATTACAAATTCGAGGCACATAACGAAACAAGACTTTCAGCCAAACTCGAAGCAGGGCACTTAACGTCTCTTGCTTTCTAAGTTACAGCTCTTGCTTCGGCTCGCTACTCTTGAGCTTGGCAGGTTCATCCTGATCTCCTCCTCCTCCCCCAGTGCTAGAGATGCTGATCACCCTAGGAGTAGCCTTGATTTTATCAGGGGACAACTTGGCCAGCGTCACAGTGAGAACCCCATTTTCCAACTTGGCGTCGACGGAGTCTAAATCCACGTTCTCCGGCAACCTAAACCGCCTCCAAAATTTTCCATAAGACCTCTCAACTCGGTGCCAGTGATCCCCTTTCTTGTCTTCTTCCTTCTTCCTCTCTCCACTCACTCTCAGAACCCGGTTCTCCTCCACCTCGATTTTCAGCTCCTCCTTCTTGAGTCCCGGCACATCTAACATTATAACATGGCCCTCCGGCGTTTCTTTCCAGTCCACCTTTGCTGGTGAGAGTGCCAGCAGGGTGTCTTCTTTGTCAAGTTCAAACGGGAGCTGTTCTAGCACGCGGAAGGGGTCTGGAAAGCGCTCCGACCAGAGATCGACTAGAAAATTACTTCCTGGTCGATCCATGAACGGCAGCAAGGACCCATTGGATGACCTAGAAAGAAAAAGCAGAAAGCTCAAGGCGATGAGAATATTTCGAGAAGGTTGTTTCCTCATTTCTCTAAATGGTTTATTTGTTTGCAGGAATTTATTGGTGTAGTGAAGAAGAAAAGATCGATATGGCAGTGTCTAGTGTCTGCTAGCTTTGTCAGGGTTTGGACACGTTTATCTGTGTATTTATATAGTGTGGAGGTTGAAGTTATGCACGGGATGGTTCTTGAAATTTCCAAAATATGCTAACTTTACTTAGACCCATTTAGAGAAATCAAGAACGTTCCAGCTTCTTCCTTCCTTTCTGTTTTATTTTTATTTTTATTTTATATATATATATTTTTATCTCCTTTCCTTTATTTATTGTTGATTTATTTATAATTATTTACTTCACATACCATTCCAAAAACAAAAAAAAAAAAAAAAAAAAAAAAAAAAAAAACAAACAAAAGTTTGCTGTAGAGATTATTTTTTCTTTTGTTTTTTGGTTCCTATTTACACCCAATAGGAGATGCCAAATACTTAAAATTAAGTGAGTGAATTTTATGTGAAGCGTCCTGAGTTCAAGCACAGTGATATGTCGGCCCTAGCCCAACGATTTTATTAGGATGTGGATTGGGCTGATCCTGGCTCGATAGGTTGGCCCTAGCCCAACCTTTTTGTTGGGCTATGGACTGGGCTGATCTTGTTTTAGGGTCGAGCTTTATTCAGCTAGATTTCAAATGGGCAGGGTCTAGGCCTTGCATTTTAGGCCATGGACTGGCCCAAGCCCTGAGGCCCTGTTCTTAGACCCAGCTCGATATGTCCCGACGTAATTTGAATACTTTTGAACTTTCCTTAAAATAATATATAATATAATTGACTATATTAACCAAATAAATAACTTAGTTCTTTTTTATGGGTCAAATAAATATCTTAGCTCAAATGGTAATCTCTGCTAATTAATAAAACATCTATATTAATTAATAAAACACTCATTGTCAACTAAAATTCTATGAAATTACCAGTTTAACCCTCTAATTAAAACAGAAAATGAATAAGAAATATGGGACAGAAATATAATTTCACACAACTAAATTTTGCTTTTTTTTTTCCTTCAAAGCCTTACCCACATGTAATCCTAACATATCTCTAATTAAAAAAATAAAGAATAAAAAATAAAAATAAAAATAAAAAAACTTTTCACTCCCACATACTCTATCACTCTCTTCCTCTCTCATTCTATTTCAAAAACAAAAATAAAAAATTTTCTCACACACTTTGTGTGTGCCCATATGCTAATAAAAGTAAAATGGTAATTGACAATTAATAAAAGTAAAATGGTAATTGAAAACTAATAAAAGTAAAATGTCCCAAGTTCATTCTCAACAAAAATACGATTTTTTATAATTAAATAAAGGAATTGTTATTAGAACTCCAAAAATATTATTCTGCACTCTAAGTTTTCTATATTAGGAAAGAAAAATACACTTATGAGGAGTGTATTTTGAGATTTTTTAAGTGTCAATAGCACTTCTCTAAATGAAAATTAAAGGTACAAATTTGGGCCGGTCTGAGCAGCACGCTCACAGGCTCGTGGGCTGGGCCAAGGCCTACATGTTCAACATAGAGTCGGGCGGGCCCATTTAATCCTAAGGCTCAAAAGCAACTTGGTTAATTATTTGAACTTAACCCAAAAAAATAAATTATTTATATATATAAAAGGAAAGGGCAAAAATGATGAAATATTCATAATTCCAAAATTATTCTCTATATATATAAAGAGAGAAAGCAAAAATGAGATAATTTCAAAATTACCCTCTCCCATTAAATTTTTAATCTATATATATATATATATATATATATATTTAATAATTTAATAATATAAAAAAGTCAGAAGAAGAGTTTGGTGTCTCAAAACTTCACAAAAAAAATTGAACTATAAATCCCCTCAAACAAAAAAAAATTAAAACTGCCGTGAAACATGGATTCATAATCCACAAGGGTATTTTTGTCAGCAAGTAATCAGAATACAACCTAATTGAAAAATTACAGGAAAAAGAGAGAGGACTGCCAGTGAAACCAACCCACCCACATCTATCTTCCACAGCCCCATTTTCTGATCAAACTTCTTCCTCACACGATCCAACAAACGTGATACGCCACGTGGTGCAGACGTGTAAACGGAAGAGGAAAAAACCCGAATGTCTAAGGAAACAGTTTCGCAGAAAGGGAAATCCAAACAGTATATATTGATTGCTTAACCGGAAGGGGAGAAATAAAAATGGGGTTTTCTCAATTTTGTTTGGAGTTTAATAGAAAGTACTGGTCTATATATCATAGTATTGAGAAACTATTCTGCAAAACTTTTGTCTCTTGCTCGCAGGTTGAGGCTCGATCACCTTGACTGCAGCTTTCATGGCCATACAGGTAGGTCAGCTTTTTGCTCCAAAACTTGATCTTTTGTTTCTATTTACAAACTTTGATCGGATTTTGGTAAAGGGTTTAGTAAAGAAAACGTTTTTATTTGGTTTGTGTGATGTAGATTTTGGAGTTCGTCCGAAATGGGGAAAAATTTGTGGCGGAATAAGGATTGGGACTACAAAGTGGAAGAAAATGAAAAATTTCTTGCGCTATGTGACTGTTTGCTTTCTGATGGGTGCATGCAATTCACATAGGGTAAGAAAGTTTGGTAATTTAATTTTTTTTTTTTTTTTAATTTTGGTAATATTTCAACTGTTTCACGTTGTGTGTGGATTATCATCCCTTTCTGAAGTAAACAAGCACAAGGGCATAATTGGAAATTTGTACCGTTGGCCTACATTTCATATTCAGAAGGTCAGTTGGTGAGTTTCGTATGAGTTTGGACTTTAACTCTAATGCTTTTTTTTTTTTTTTGGGAGTTTTAATAAAACACTTCCGTTACTGTTCACTTTTAATAAAAAATCACATTTATACTTTTCTCTGGTACTATTCACTATACTTTTAAAAAAAGTTTTTCATTAAAAGAAAAGTTTTTTTGGACTTTTCTTTAGTTTATCCTTTTTTTTTTTTACTGATTCATTTCATTAAACAAAACAAAAATCAAGGTGGTTGATATTGCAGTCCACTCATATTTGTCTTACAAAATCTATTAGTTTTTCTTCCTCAAGGTATTAACCTTCTATTGACATTTTTGATACATCATGTCTGGGTTTAAGGTACAGTCAGATTGGTTGAATACGCTTAGGCAACCTTAAATCGGATTACTTAATTGCACCATTATTAGTGGTAGGAGCCTAGGAGGGATATGTGCGTTTACTATATACAGATCAAAGCATGCATTTTCAATTGAATCAGGAGATCAAAGCATTTTTACCCATTTTCTTTGTTCTTTGCAGATTTGTAAATAAGGATTAGGACTACAAAGTGGAAGCTCTGAAAATTTTCTTTTTTGAAAAGGATTACAAGTTATTACAGTTTCTGAAGGTGTCATCCACTCTGAAGTTCGAGCTGCCTCACTGGTTCAAACGGGTATTGAGGTCTTCATGTTCCATGACTATTGTGTGTTGTTAAAAGATAGAGGGCATCTAGAGAGCAAGGGAAAATCCCCAAATCCAATATTGATTTTGCACACTTTTCGTTTTTTTTTGTTCTTTGCAGATTTGTCAATAAGGATTGGGACTACAGAGTGGAAGCTTTGAAAATTTTCTTGATCGAAAAGGATGATAGATTAGTGAAGGTGTACTCCATTATGAAATTTCTATTCAATGCCCTGCTTAATTATTAATGAATTCATTTGTAAAATTCATATGATGTATGATTATTTGTGTACTAATTATTAAAAGAGTAATGTCTTTCTCAATTTTATTACCTTTTTTTTTTTTTAATATTCTAGATAAAATACTTTAAATTCGTACCTGTATTATTAGAGATGATAATCGCCTTTATTTTATGTTTCTATACATTGAACCAATCCTTGCATATAAATACATCTAAAATGTGTAAGTTGCGCATAGTGCATCGTGATTAAAAAAATGTCTTCCGCATGTGCGTGAGCGCGTGCAGTAAGCCTAGTATATATAAAAGGAGAAGGCAAAAATGATGAAACCTTCATAATTTCAAAATTACCCTCTCCCATTAAATTTTTAAATAAAATAAGAAATTTACAAAATATATATATATAAAAAAAATATATATATATATATATATATAACCACACTCCCATAACTAACTTTAATTTTTTTAAAATATATTATTATTTTATTTATTTTATTTTTATTTTTTAAAATAAAAAATCAAAAGAGCAAATTGCCAAGCAAAGTAATGTGTGAAGATATTTTTCACAAATCTGGAGAATACGTAAAATGAATTGATTTCAATCAAAAATCAACTTTGGACTATCGTATCAAGCTGAGTCCAGCTTTAAATTTTGAGTGATGTTATTTCCACTCCAATGTCTTATCTTCCCATCTACCTTTTAATGAATTTTTTAATTACAAATTTGTCCATTTGCAAAAAGATTGATAAGGACATTAATTATCTTGTTTTGCTTAATTTAAAAATAAAAAAAAGTTGGGCGTGGGAGACGATTTGTCTATCTTAAATCCTAACTCATATTTTCATCTCCTTTCATTCAGAGAAAGTAAAAAAAAATATCAATGGACTTAGAAGATGATTTTTTCATTGAACAGGTAAAAGATGACGCTTCTACGGAAAAGGCAGAAGATTATGCTTCCATTGAAAAGGTAGAAGAATAATTTGTGCGTAGGTCATTTGAATTTATCCATCGTATTAAATTTATCTTTGTTGAATTCTTTTGAATTTGGATTCTGTCGTTTCCATTTGAATTTATAGACCATAGTGGTTTTTATTTACTTATTATTTGTTATATTTTTTAAGCGACAATTTTATAATTTCATATGGGGAAATAATATTTTAATTTTTTAACTTTTTAAGGTGGGTGAGATTACAACGTGAGTGAAAAAAAAATAAGACAATGAGATGAATTTAGTAGCCCTCTAAATTTTGAGATAAAAGAGATCTAGCCCAGCACAAGCTTATGACTACCAGGTAGTCAAGTTTGATGTCATCTCAAATACAAAAAAAAAAAAAAAAAAAAAAAAAAATTAAATTTACTGTTCTAACTAACGTGAGTACGCTCAATGGTAAAAATAAAATAAAATAAAAATAATTATTATTACAAATTAATTGACCATTTGCCTTCAACTTGATAGACACCTTTTCGTATATAGAAAGTAAATGAAGAAATGATTAGTATCTAAGTTAGAGCTGATTTAAATTGAAATTCTTGGATACACCTCTTTCAAATTTAGAGCTGATTTAAAATCATTTTAAAAATGATTGAAATTATTTTTGGTAAAATTTTTTTTGAATTTTAAAAGCACTTGCATTTAGGAAATTATGTGTTACTTGTATGAAACATTTCAAATGATTTTCATGATTCAGTTACATTTTTTTATAAAAATATTTTCAGTCAATTTAAAAACAATTCTAAGCACAATTTTTGTACATTTTTCTTTGTATGTAATGATGTTTTTTACAACAAAATTCCACTATGCTTATCAAGATGGTAGATTAAATTTTGTTTATTTTTACTAAATATAATAAACAATACGCGTGTAAACGGTTGTAAACGAAAACGTATCCTGTAACTTGGTGAATATCAAATAACACAATGGGTAAATTTCAAGAACACATTCTGAAAGCTGGTGATTCTTTCTGTTTAGGGCCTTTTTGAAGGCCTTTAATTCAAAAATCCCTTTTTCGAAAAATCAGAAAATTGGAAATACAAAGAAACAAAAACAAAATAGCAAAAATCACGCGGAGGGAACACCCGCAATTGCCGCAACCTCCAGCTCCCACTGTGCGCGCCATAGCTGATTTAGGATTAGGGTTTTCAATTCACCCCCAAATTTCTCTGAAACCTTGAAATGCGGCCCAATTGCTGCCACATATCCCTAGCTTTCGTGCTCAAATTACTCAACTTTCTTCAAGCCTTCATCGGCGTCTCAATCCTTGTCTACTCGGCATGGATGCTCAACCAGTGGAACCACCATATTCCGATAGTCCCGCCACCGCCTTCAGCTCCTTCCCCTGACTCTTCGTCCTTCTCCTCCCTCCGATTGAGCTCCGACTCGGCGGCGCTTGCCGATCAGATCACGCCGTTGGATTTTGCAGTCCATTTGGTGTCTGGATCCGATGAGGGATTGGGGTTCGGATTGAACTCGTTCAAGCTTCCAGCGCCATGGTAATTTCAAAGTTCCAAATTTTGCTGAGTTTCAACTGGTTCGTGTAACCATGCTCGATTTTGTTCGAATTTTGACGTTTCTTGAGTTGGGTATTGAAGCAATTTGAATTCAGGGTGTTGTTTTTGATACGTTAAATTTGAATATTTTGGATTTTGGTGGGCTCTGGACAATGGGGTACTGAAATTTTTGGTACATTAAATGCTTAGGAATCATCAAGTTTTCAAAGGGACCCATTTGATTGTTCATTTGATGCTTTGGTTTCTTGGTGGCAGGTTCATCTACTCTTTTATGGGAGTGGGAATTTTGCTCTGTTGCGTTAATTTCATAGGTTGTATTGCAGCTACAGCAATTAATGGCTGCTGCCTTTGCTTTGTATCCTTAACCAGTTAGCCAATAAATCTTTCACTAATTTTAGCTAAGAAATTGTTATGCTAGTGTACCGGTACTGCTTTGCTATGACTTCTGAAACTTAGATCAATGTTTCGAGACCCATGACATGGCAAGTTCATAACTTGTGAATGCTCAGTTTGGTTGGTGATTAGAAGTATTAATAGAACAAAAGGGAGAGACTTCTACAGTAGTAGTGTTCATTTGACGAGCCCCTAGGAAACAAAAGGCTTCGGTAGTTGGAAGATTTTGTATATTAGAAGCTAGACGACTACTTCCACTGTTTGTATTAAGGTCCAGGCAAAGCGGTAGTGGATTAGAGTGTTTTTATTGCATAATAAGAAGCATTACCACTAGCTCCAAACTTAATAGTTTTGAGGTATTGAACTTCATTTAAAGTTTCACGGTGATTGTCCTTTATATGTCATGCAAGTTGAGTTGAATGAACGTGATTTTCGTCCATGAGTTGAATGAACCTGATTTTCAATGCGCCTTTTCTGCATTTGTTGATTATGTGTTCTACCTTTTTCTTAACTGGCAAACAATTCAGTACACAATACTTATAACCATGCTTACTCTACTAGAAGCAGCTTTGGTGGCATTCATTTTAATTGATCGCCGTTGGGAAAAGGTAACATTTTATGATGGAAAATAAATTCAGTAATAAATGTGCATTGGTCTTATCTAATCTTTATCCTATCAGAATAATATGTTTTATCATACCTCCACAGGATCTTCCATTTGACCCAACTGGTCAACTTGACAGTCTTCGATCTTTTGTTAAAGAGAATATTGACATCTGTAGGTGGGTCGGGCTCACTGTCATTGTAATACAGGTATGCTAAGTCCGATGTAGTGATGACTTTTATCATTATGTTTATAATTTCATAGGACTAAGATCAATAGAACTCTTCGTTACATGATTTGGAATTCAAATTTTGGACCTTTCGAGGAAAGCTCATTGGATGGCTAATACTGTTTAAGATTAACGTCTCTGACCAAACTGCGTTACTCATTGAATTTGGATTAGAGATATTTTTGAGTTATATTTCACTAGTGAAGATTACTATTGCATTGAATTGTTTCCTTATGCTCATCTTTTATGAAACGTCAGGCTTTATCTCTGCTACTCTCAATAACTCTGCGAGGCATGCTTTCTACTCGCAAACCTGACTATGATGTTGAAGATGATTCTGATGCTAGGGCTAGAACTCGGGAGCCCCTGTTAAACCAAAAATTAAACCAAGCATCTGGATCAACCAAAGGTGATGGGAGAGGGAGTCACTCTGACATCTGGAGCTCACGGATAAGAGAGAAGGTATTTGTCTCAAGTGTAGCCATAATATATATACATTGATCCTATTTTTCAGTAGCGAATCTGATTTGATGTCTTTTCAGTATGAATATATTTCTTCTCTAATAACGACATCAGTATGAATATATTTTCTTCTCTAATACGTTGTTCTTGTACGTTGCACAGTATGGATTGAGCTCTCTGAATCAGAATGCGTCAGCTAGTATGAAATCCATGGAGTGAAGATGGTAAACGGTTTTTCATCTCACCGATGAGAAAAACCGATCAGCGTTGGAGGAAGTTGTGGTGTATATATCCAACTCTCGAATAGTGTGCTTGCTTGTTTTTCTTGTATGAATTGGATGTGTTTCTGGTAAAATTTGTTGTCATTAAATGTAAAAGAAAGAAAGCTTGTGATTTACGTATACATTGTGAGTCTGGCTGTCATCATTTCTGAGGAATTTGAAACGGTTTTACAGTAACTACCATCCCCGCAGCCGCTGTAGGTGATAGATTCTCTGTTGTCCTCATTGACAAACTATGCTTCTTTCATCGAAAATTCTATTATGTTTCAGAGTATCTTGTATGACAAGGCCGTTTTTTGTTGCATTGGAATTTGGACGGTTTTGAACCCTTGATCTAGCCTACTCTTGCCAATCTCATACCCACCCTCACCACTAGGCTAGCCGCAATGGCTTTGTATGATGAGGTTTTTGACCAAGGTTCCAACGGACCTCTAGCGTATAAGATACCCGGAGCATACGAGAAAACCCATCCTTTCGTTTTCATTAATCCCGTGAGCTTCTGGAATCTTGGATTCTTTCGTTTCATTTATTATTTGATTCCTTCCATGGAAATGGAATAACGTAGAAATGGCAGGATCACGAGATTTCTTTTGCCCGTCTTCTTCGCTTGAAACTGACTACTACTGGGCCACCACTCTGGGTACAGTGTGGTAATGGGCACATTTGGTTTTTCACGTTGCACAGACGAATTAACGGTTAACGCAAGATATAATATTGACACAAATTCGTAAAGATGAGGTATGATATTGTCAATTTTAAAAGATGAGGTATGAAAGTGTCGTGACACCAATAGTTGAAGTAGTTTTTTGTACTTTACCCTTTTATTTATAAGAGAAACATTAGATTCTGTACATTAAAACATAGTAGAATTTTCGGAGGCGTAGCTTTCTTTAGCATAACAACACACTGATATCCCAATCACCTCTTCACCATACAAACAAGAGAAAGATCAGAATGTGAGACAAAGTCGGTTACCACATGATTTTTTTACAATCTTGTATACAGACACAGAGTGGACACATTTATCAAATGATGATAAACTGAAATATTTTGTGGCATTAAACAATTAAGGTGGGTTTGTTCAGGTCCACCATTGTTGAAAATCAAATACACAAAATAATAGAGTTACAGTAAAATTAAATAGAAAATGAATCAAAAGCCTCATCATGTCCTCCCTCTCAAATCCACCACTGCCTCCTCAACCAGCTCCTCCAGCAACTTCCCCTCTATTTCCTTCCCAAAATTATCAATTTCCAACCTCATGTTTTCCAACCACCCTTTCCCGACAATCTCCTTCTTCAACACCCTCTCCACCACCAGGTTGTTGATGTCCCCACCGTCCTCCAAAACACACCTCACCTCATCTGAAAACCACTCCGTCATTCGGGCCCACACGCGGTCTGCCAACCAGGGAGAATCACCCTCTAAGAACCTGTCATGGGCCCCGCTGCATGACGTGGTCCTTGTGCAGCTGTCCGAACCATAACCGGTGATGTCCACCAAGGCTGCATTTACGTAGTCGAATACAAGCTTCCGACTTGACCGCAATCGCCTTCTTTTGGCCTCATGCAAAGGCTCTTTGTCACTTAGGTTGGCGAACTTGTCTCTCAGAGACGGGTCCAAAGGACTTTCAAGCGAATGCCATCTAGCGAAAAACGAGCTGCACTGCACCTCGCCATCTAGGCCAGCGGTGGATAGAAGGGTCTGGACAATGGCATGCCAGTCTTGTTCTTCCCCCTCGGTTGAAACTGAAGGGGATTTTAATAGATATGGTGAGGCAGTCTCTGCACATGACTCATCCCATGATAGCGTCCGGGAGATTGATCCTATAGGTGGTGATTTGTCAATCAAATTAGACTTGGGGTGACTTCCTGTTTTAACACACAAAATAGTAAAATTAGACAACAATTAAGGAGGATATGAAAGAAAACTAATAAATCAAGGATTGAGAGAGATACCTAGGAGGTTTTGCTTCAAAATTACAGAGGATTCCCGAGTTGTATTATCATCCTCTTCCAACGGTGCTTCTAGAACTGATATTGGACTTGCCTGATCCAGATTTTCACCAACACAGCCGGGCACCACAGGCTTTGCCACACACAACCCTGTCTGCAAAATTGAAGCGAAAAACAAATCAATTGAACCATTCATGCAATGAAAATACAACACTGAATAATTCAGGTTTTACAAAAAAAAATCAGTACTATAATGCATGCATTTTACTCCATATAACAAAGTATATTGCTTTAGAGGTTGCTGCAGTTTTTTTGTTTGTTTTGGAGGGGGGCTTTGCAACAAATAAAGAGGGCAAGTACTAATAGCAGACGAAAATGAAAGATTGAACTACCTCGCGTGGCACTGTGCCTTGGTTTGGTTCCATGCTTGTTACATGCTGAGATTCTTTTCCTAAATATCCAAATAAAGCAGGAGACAAACACCCTTCAATGCCACCATCATTAGCACATTGAGATGCATCATCACTAATTATACCAGGAGGAACCAGAGAATTTGGTGGTTCAGCAAGGGCGGACTGAGATCCACTAGATTTGCCTCTGTTTGATTTTTTATTTCTGGAGAAAAATAAACTTGAGACCTTCCCTTTCAGCGATGATTTCATGCTCTTTGCCTTCGTTAGCTCTTTGGGAACATCTGTCTTTCCAGCATCAGGATCTGAAACTTGAACATTGACCCCGGCACCATATACTGTAGAAGATACAGGGAGAGATTGTGATCTAAAAAGACTTCTGGGAGAATCAACAGCACTTTCTTCTTCAATAGAATCAACAGGTAAGCATGAAACTGATTCCCTTGGTTCTTGTTCCTTCTGAATAATCTCATCCTCAGATCTTGCGGGCTTCTTTATCTCTGAAAGAGCAAGCATCTCACCCAATGTACTAGAGCTCCTCTGGGCATGTCTTTGTTCCCGAGGATTCCCATTTAATGCCATGATTGCCCATCTTTCAGAAAGTCGCTTCTTCGCCTCTCTGCAAACCGATGACTCTGGCGAACATGACATGCGGCTGAAGGAGGACGAAGAAAACGGGCTGCCAAACCTATTGATGTAATCCCATGAATGCCTAGAAGATGGAGACATGACTTCAGAATCACTGAGATTTCCTGCTGCATATTCATGTTCTGATTTGTAAAATGAACTTTCATCACCAGTATAGCCATTGGAAAATACAGAGGAAATCAAAGTTTCGTCCCTCCGATGACCCATCAAATTATCACGCATCTTCTGTGTGATCTCCTTTGCAACTTCTCTTGATTCTCGTCCCTCATCATCTTCATGTTCCTCATAGAAGTTTTCACCATGTAATATTCTTGGTGATGAGGTGGGTGAAGAAACTGCCTTAATGTCATTAGCCTTCCCAGGGCTAGGCCTTAATACCACTATCCGAGTTGGCGGAGCCGGATATCCATCAACTTCCTGATCAACAATAGTAGGAGAGTATCCATGGTGGCTTTTGTCCCATGCAGCCGCTTGACCAGCCTGAGCTGATTTCTTTATCTGTTCATCACTCTTGTGCCCTATGCCTGATAATTTTTCGCTAGAAACCATCTTTGAAGGTCTAAGAACAGTGATCCGCTTCTTCTCAGTAGACTGAGGAGGGATAGATTGTAATTCATGTAGATGCTGAGAAAACAAGGAATTAGGTTCTTGCAGAAACGTGAGGAACAAATCTCTATTGGAGCTTAACACGTCAAGTGCATCTTGGAACTCCTTGGACTGGCGAAGCCTCTCATCCGTGGCCAAGCGTTTGGCTTCCATGAACTTCTGACGAACAAGAGCCATCTTCTTCTCATT
Organism: Pyrus communis; assembly: GCF_041283825.1. Classification (NCBI taxonomy): domain Eukaryota; kingdom Viridiplantae; phylum Streptophyta; class Magnoliopsida; order Rosales; family Rosaceae; genus Pyrus; species Pyrus communis. The sequence continues at coordinate 22,019,865 of NC_142574.1, forward strand.
AACCTTTTCATTATTCCTTCCCTTCTGCGGTGATTTATTTCTTCCATAACCTGCCTTCTGAGGTTGCTGCCAGACTTCGTAAACATCTTTGTAATCATTCTGTTCTGAGCACTGATGAAATTCGCGTAGCATTCCCTTGTCCAAAAACCCATCTTGTTGTTGCCAACATTCCAATGGCATGCTGGAATGATTATTTGTACATTGCGAATAGCTGTTTGTATGACTTCTTTGTGAAGCTGAATCAGACTGCTCTAGTGGGAGAGCATCAAGCCCCATCAACTTGGCAACCAAGTTGGGTGGATTCTTTCTAGACTCCACTTCTTTTGACATTTCTCGGTCTAAAAGGATCTTTATGGGTGTTCCACTTGCTTTATTGTTTGATGAACTTCTTCTTAACTCAGACACAATCTGAATACCCCATAAAAATGTAACACAAATCAGGAAACTGCGGTATAAATGATTCAATGAGAAACAATAGACAACTTTGAATTGCATGTTTCTCCCGTGGCACTGGATTAAATTCCATTAGTCAAGAGAAAAATCCTGCAAAACTTACCGGTTTCTCGTCTATGTGATCTCCAAAAGGGGGAGGACCCAACATTGTTGCCACATCCGATTGAGTCCTTGAGAGTGAAGAGCCTACCAAAACTGATGGATCAGTATTACAATTGACAGATACACGACTACAAATAGCATAAGAAAAGCAATCGCCAGACGTTCCAAAAAGATAGCAAACAGCAAAAATTAGAACAGGAATTTGACAGTTGAATTATGAAAGCAATTTGTAAAGCATTAGAATCTGTCACCCATTACTGATTAATAAAAGACTGTATCAAAGGAAATTACCATCACGGTGCGGTTTATCAGTGAGCAGCTTGTTTCCAGAAACCCCATTACCCAAATCAAAGAGGTTCACCATTCTTCCCAAGCATCCGGGGAAAGCCTTGTCCGCGTCGTGAGCTTTGCCGATCTGCATCTCGTTCATTTCAACCCCTGTGTGATCACATATTTCAGTATATTAATCCCAATATACAATCACCTTCAATTTTCATTTGTTGAAATGGAATAAAACAAATGCAGTCAAAGAATTCCAAATCAAATAAACAAAACCGTTGAAAAAGATGACATCTTCAAGGAAATTTACTCGTGGAACATTTATTCCAAAAACAAAACCAATTCGAAGCCACACAATTCAACACGATTAGAAATTATGGAAAAATAAATTTAATAAATATTATTTTTCCATTTCAGTCAAACTCAGCACAAACAACGAACCTGAAAGCTACAAGCTTGAAGCTTGAATCCCAATCAAGAGAGAGCACAGTGGATTGAAATATCACATCAAATTTTTATGCTTAAAAAGCAAAAAAAAAAAAAAAAAAGTTTGGATTTTTCTAAGATGAAAATAAAACCCAAAAGTAAGCTAATTATAAGGAAATCATTGAGCTAAAATTGAACAAAAAGCGAGAATATTAAGCTCAGGAAAGCTGCTATTTCTTCAGCTTTAGCTAATCAGAAAAGCAAATCCAGCTACACGGAAGGAATTAGATTCCCCTTATCAGCAACACAAAGAAGAGAGAGAGAGAGAGACCAAAAAGGTAACACTCAAAAGGACGACACAGGCATAAATCTGACACAGTTACAAGCAGCATACAGAGGGGGGGGGATTGGGACCTGTGAGCGTCGAGGAGATGGGAATCTGTCATTCCAGCGATAATGCGGCCGGAGGAGCTGCCGGAATCTGAGGTGGCGATTGGATCAGTGGCGGTGGCTCTGAGCCCCAGCGGGCGTGGTTGGCTTCGGTTTTCTCCTGTGAGCTTCTGCTTTCTCTCTCCTCCCTACCGACTTTGTTCAGCTGTGTCTGTGTGGTGTCGGACTTGAAAATGGTATTGTTTAATTGAGATTGATTTGAGAGAGAGAGAGAGAGAGAGAGAGAGGGATCAAAAACGGAAAAGAGGTAAGTCGGGGGTAATCAGCCAATATTCGTATTTTTTATAGGAAAGTTTCCGTGTTTCTATTTATGTCCTTGTACTGTTGGGTATTTACAGTTATGGCCCATTTCGTCGGGGATTCTGATAAGATTTGTGCCCTAGCTTGCTTGTTTGCTATCACCTTCACCCATGCCCCCCTTATTTAGTATGTGAAAGTGAAATTTTATCCGTTTTCTTTTCTTTTTATAATTCATTTCAATTCACCCTATGTTCTCTGAAGACAGCAGAGCGATGTTATCTGCATTCTAAAATATATATGTACGACGCAAATTTGCATGAGCTGTAAGATAAAGCGTGTGAGCTATATGAATGCTCCAAATTTCACTTGAGCATCTAAATCTGCATTATTTTGGCAATTCTTCATTCATTTTGAATTAAGTAAAAATTTATTGTTTACTCATTGTCTTTGGTTTCCATTTTAACATACAAGACAATCGTGTTTATAAGTTTGGTAGATTACTTATTCCTAAAGTTTGACCCGATATTAAACACATTTTCATCATTTTATAAAGAAAAATGCAAGGGATGTTGAAGAATAGGATCTCACGTTGATCATATAATAAATTAATATATAGGAATTTTTACTCATAATATCACCAAAATCTTTTATGATAAAACTCAACATCTAACAAGTATTGGTTCAGTTAAAACAATATTAGTAATGTTAGTAGTGGATCATACTAGACGCTTATCAAGGTAGCACAAAGTAGAATCCTAATGAGTAATGACCAACCAAACGTCCACGCACCTACATGATACAGAAATTGTGTGTACACATAAGCCAAAAGAAATGAGGTGGACAATATTCTAATGCATGAAATGCCATGCATTTTTAGGTTGATTAATTAAGTAATTAATTAATTATATAATATAACAACTTTTTCAACTTTAGCTAGCTAATAAGATAAGAAGATTTTTTTTTTAATTAATATTTTGCTGTTTTATTAGAATGCTAAGACGGAAAAGATGCACTCCTCATTTCATATATTATTAAGCAAGTTACCAATTAAATAAACGTTTAGGAAGGCACCTTGGAATATAACTAAACAACAAAAGTACGATTGTCTCGGTGCAGCATTAACATAATCAAGACTTAAACACCAAATAATTAGTTATTGTTTTTGTTCTCTTAGCAACTGAACCGTTTACAATATATATATTAAATAGGTTGTTTGTCGATTGTTTCAAAAGAAAATGTGTGATAATTTGATGTTGTTGCTATTTACACATCTCTATTTACCTTTTACACATCTCTGTTAATTTCTGCTATTTGATCATCTTTAAGTTATTCGATCCAACAACTGAAAATTAAGAAGGTCATATGTATAATCAAATGCATCCCCAGTAGGTCAAGTCTTTCGTTCAACAACAAAGATCAAAGTTAAAATAACAAGAAATCAACTACGCTAAAATGTATTGAGGCTAAAAAACCTCATCAATATCAACTAACAAATACCTCCAAGAAGACAAAATCTTAAGTAAGAATCTATGATCCTATCATCTGACAAAAGTATGAGATTCTTTGTATCTTAATCTCATCGGACTTCATACTAATTTCACCCAGCACAAGAGAGTTGTCCTAGTAAGCCTTTTGTTATTTCACTTTGTCCCCATATGCTTTATGTTATTTTACCTTGTGATAGATGAACTTTTGGTGGTGAATGTGAAAGTGAAATGCTTTTGGTTTTGGAAAGCAGATGGGTGAAGAAATGTAGCAAGGTAAAAGCATGGGGTAAACCAAATTATTATGGGCAAAGATGAATCTCAAGGGTAAAATCTTTGACATTGACAATATTGCTCAACATGGCTAAAAGAAGGACCTACCCCAACCACTATGAACTTACAAGACACATGATCTTCTTTGCTCACACGTAATTAAAGAGGACTACTCCATTTGGTGGGGGTTTGAATTTCCCTACTTAATTAAAACTCCATCCTTTCGATCAATTATATTGATGGTTATCCAATTTTAGGGTTCAATACAATTGGGTCCATAACACAATAATTCAACACCAATATGGTCTTTATAAAGTGATACTACGTACAACAACTCATAAAAGATTTTATGTACCTTCTTTTAAGTCTATGTATTTATGTGAAAAAAATATTTGATAAATAATGAGAGAATTCTACTATATTCACAATAAATTGCAATCAGGAGGTTCGAGCTTGAATGCAAAGAGCCGAGCACACTGATGTAACCAACTTGACTATATCCAAATTTGCTTCATAATTTTCTCTTGGATAGTACTAATCTCCTTATAATTTTATTATTTTACCTTGTTCTCTCTCACGGTCACAACCTCATGCTTAATGTATTGAGTAGTATGTGTAACTAGAATCAGTTACAAAACTTTTAATCAAAAACATAAATGTCATGAAAAAGATAATAAACCACAGTTCAATCCTCCCACTTAGTTTTGTTCAAATTCTATTTTTATAAAAAAATTGGGAGCCAGATCTAAATACATATATTTCCGTAATTTATTACTACTATTATTTTCTTTACCTTTTTATTTTTTTCAAAACCCTTTTCTTTTTTCTAATTATGTAAATAAAACATTTAATTTTATTTACACACTTATAATGAAATAATTAATAGTCGTTTTCCAATATTTCCTTTTTGTCACATATGCATATAATCGTTCGCATGCTTAGTGGAGTAGTCAATAGCTTAAACCCGGCAGAAAATCTGTGACGTGACGCAAATCTTTAATCTTTTATCGACGGTGAAGCATGCAGCGTGCACATGCATATGGCAAATGACAATGACTACCTTTTCTGTTTCCATTTGTTTAGTCACCGATTCAGATTATGGGCAGATTTAGGAGCTTAATTGGTTGTTTATGTCAGTCATTAGGAAAAGGACTTAACCAACTAACCACTCCATTTGGACCGAGGGAATGTGTCACCTTCAGGCATCTGTCAATTTTGGCACTGTTTTAGTACGTGTTTAGCCATAATTAAGTGCCTAAACTTTATACACCAAGGTGGAAGTTTTAAATATAATTATTATGTTAAAACTTGTACTAATCCATTTAACAACGTGGCCAACATATAAATGGTTGATCACGGGAGAAATATTGCATACAAGATTGTTCTAGTTTGGAGATGTGATTGTAATTACCCCATGGTGAATTGGAATCACTAGTAATCACGTGCTCATGACATCACTACTACTCACGTGTAAGAATTTCATTTTCTTCTAATACATAGCGGTTACTTAGAATCAAAGTTCTAAAAGACGTTAGGTATTGGGTGGCGGGCCTAACGTCTAGGCGGACTAGGTTGATTTAAGCAAATTTAGTATAAATAAGTGCCTATTTATACTAAAAAAACACATAATTGTATCAAGATACATAAATTGCAAAATAAAATGACATATAGATTATAAAGTATTAGAACACATTGAAAATATGGGGAACAAACATATAACAAATGTTCATCCAAGTATTCAACAAGCCTCTTACATTTTATGGACAAAATATAATGCAAAATGAAAGTTATCGATTTTTTTGTTTAAGTAAGAGTCGCGACCTATACAGACCTCTAAGCGGGTCTAGGCAGACTTTCTTAATTTTCATGCACCTAGGCACTAATCAAAGTGGTGACCGGCTAGCACCTAGATAAGACCTAGGCGACATCAGAAGTGGATTTTTAGAACAATGCTTAGAATATATTTCATTTTTTTCCTATTACCTAGAGGTTATTTAAAATATTGTTTGACTCATTACAGTTAAAAATGAATGTCTTCGTAATTGCAAATCATAAATTAATACGTACTGAGAGGATTTATTAATCACAAACAAAATAGTATTCGGGTGAAAGAAAAAAATTCAATGGAACACTGCTCGATTGTTACAATTGAAGAGCCAATTATTTTCGCTACCTACGCTTATCTCCACCTACTTTATACAACCTGACCCAAGAGTCCAAAACTCTCTGCTTTCAAGAATTTATTTGTTAAGGATATGATGGTAAAACCACGACCAGCTACATCCACCGTTTGGCAAATTGCAATTCCAACTTCGACGAAGAATGTGAACAAAATTGATGAGGGGGAATGACTGATGACACCAGCAGACAAAGTGGGGACAGATGTCGTGGCAAGTAGGAGGGACGGCATGGTTTTGTTTGGAATAAAATTCTCTCCGCTTTAAATTCACTCCCTTCCGGTCCCTTTCTATTTAAAGATCACGGTTAAGTCACGTTAATATTTTATGTTAATTTTTTTATAAGGAGAGAAAAATAAAGAGGAAAGTGAGAAAGAATGGAAAGGACGGAAGAATGGAAAGGACGGAGAAAGACAAAGAGAAAAGTGAGAGAAAATGGAAGGAGAGGAGATGTGGAGGAGAAATAATCCTACTATTTTTTGTTGTCCAAAGACCACGAGAGATTTTTTTAGTGTGATGGAAACCAAGTATTATAAAACAAGTAATTAAATATTTGAAAAAAAAAAATTTCTAATTCATTTGTATCATGACACTTGGTGTACCAAGACTTGTTTTGGCACACTAAAAATTTATCAAAGGACCACAGAGTTAGGGGCTTGTTTGGAAGTGCTTTTAAAATGACTAACAACACTTTTAATGAAAATGTTTATGAAACTAATCCTTAGTAAAACTCAAAGTAGATCCTAAAAAGCACTTTTAAGTGTTTTATGCAAAAAGCACATATCTAGTGCTTCTTTCAAATAACATTTAAAATGCTTTTAAAATCCAACATTAATTTTAAAAACACTTACAAACAAGCACTTAATTCATTTGTGCGAAAGAACCGGGTCTATACTCCGGAGTGGAGAAAGAAGGACCGAGGACCGGAGAGTAAAAGAAATTGTTTAATCATTTGCAATGACTAAATCACATAATTAATGATGAATTTTAAGATTAAAATGAACCATTTTTTTCAATTTAAAGTATCATCGTATGATAACACATCATTTTCTATCTTTTCTCTTTCGTTCAAATATGCTAATGACTTAATTGCATGCTAAAATCCAAGGGACCAGAGGACCCTCTGCAACGGCTACATTTATTTAATTTGTGATGATCTTGCATTTGAATTATGTCTTAGTCTACTTAATTACAAAAGGTCATGAAAAAAATAGTGCATTCACTTTCAACTACTTTGAAGCATCATTGGAACCAAATCTACTTATTAGCACCCACTCCACATTAATTCCACTTTGATAATATAGTGCTGCAAAGTAAGAATACGGAATACATAACTCTCGAGAAAATTTGTGTGCTAGACATTCACACCGTCAAATAGCATTACTAATCTACATGTGGTAATACGTGAGTGGACGTGTAAGCAATGGATAAAGTATAAGAAGTAAGGAGAAGAGAGAGATGAAGAGAGATTGGGAGGAGAAATCAAAGGGTCTGTTCTTCTCAATATTCACAACAACGTATGTTAAAATATTACATATTGACCTTAAGTGGAGAGACACATGATTAACAATATTCAGAATAAGTCGTTACATCATACGAATTTTTGTTAATGCCATCAAAGTAGGATGATATTACAATATCAGATTCATATTAATTTACCTACCACCTCTCTTATGGTGGTTGGACTCACACAAGAGTTCCACATGATAGTAGAGACTCCCACGTGAACCTTACATGTCTGAGAGATGTGTTTACTTACTCATGCATTGAAGAACAATATCAACTTGCTTCTGCCTAAAGTCTTGCAAATCTAACATTTTCTCAAGTGGAAACAGTATGAAGTTGCTAAGTCCCTCTGCTCAAGTAACTTGCCCATCACTTAATCTCTAATGATTCTCTACACAATATACGACACGAAAAATACATTTAATCTACGGTGCTGGATCATTTCGTAAGAATCAGAAAGGCAGAAGTTTGATTCATGGAATCAATAACATGTACCTGTTTATAATGCTGCAATCTTGCAGCGATAAAAGAAATCCGTGCCCCAAAATATGAACTAGTATAACTGCTGCTGTCATACATCGTAATGTAGCCATTGACGAAAACTTACTTTACTATCAAGAATATTGACATCGCTATCAGCAAAGTTTGTCTCTCTTTCGTTACTTTCATCCCAGCTTGGCTTATCAAGCAGCAATGGCCATGTCTTCTCTCTGTCCAATGGAATTTGGAGGCAAAAGGCTGAGCTGTCTTCATGGACATTAACATTATCTTCAATGAAATGAGTAAGACTTCTTGGATGACTTGAGTCATCTAAGCATGTTTCGTACTTATCATCATGGTAAGTAAGAAGGCGGGAAGATAAGTTTTCCTGTTCAGGAAATTGTAGAGCTAGACAAGTTGATGAATCATGCTCTCTCGAGGAACCACTTAACGGAAGGTAGTTCCATCCTAAATCAGAATCAAGTCCAGAGGAAAGGAAAGATTCAGTATTAGGAAGATAGTACCCCTCATTGATAATTTTGCTGGAAAACCAATGGTTGTTTTGGAGAGATAATGTGGTGCTTCCAACTTCGTATGCAGTGTCATTAATGCAGTCTTCAGCTAGATTAATAAAGTTCGGTATACATGATGACAAGGTTAACGGAATTTGCTGGAAACCTGATTGTAAATCGCCGTGGCCTTCAAGACAATGCCTTAAAATTTCATTGTTGTAATAACTGGCAAAGGATGCGGATTGGTGTTCAGTTCTATATGTTGGTAAGTTAGATAAGCTTCTATCTTCTTCTGTACTGTCAAAATCCCAACCCAGCATAGGAACACATGGCTCTCTGTCGACCAAATATTCATTTGGCTGACGGAATACATCTATCTCTTTGGCATGGCCAGACGTCAGCAACCCATATTCTTCAAATGGAAGAAGAGAAAGTGAATCACTCTCAGTGCATGAAATTGCAGTACCTCCTAATAATTCATGGTCAGGTTCCCATACTCTGTACTGGAGATGGTTCGTGTAAGCATAACTGGTTGGAGAATCGGAACATAAAATCCTCTCTTTTGATCTCTTTGACCAGTAAGATGATACAGAATCATTCAAGCAAGGGCTAAATTCAAGTTCCATAAAGTTTCTAGTAGGTGTTGAATGAAGTTTCCTGAATTGAATATCTGACTCATAAGATGGAAGTGCCATAGACTTGTCATTGGTGTCCAGTTGCCTAAGCTTACGATCCTTAAATTCCTGCAACAGCAAGTACTTTTCTTACCAATTGGAAACCATGAACAAGTGTAAATCCAATAATCCATACAAAAAGCTAATAGATGATACATTGGTCTCATTGCACTTGGGGATCAGCCGACTGAGGAGCACAGAAACAAAATCGTACCTGAGATAATATTATTACATCCTTAATGGGGGACATGAAGATAATGTAAAAACTTATTGATCATAGATTCATAATATGTCTAACCCCTTTGAGCAGTGTTCATCAATTTCAGGAAATGAGGTCTCTGCCACCCACTGGTGTAGTTTCTGTCTCTTCCTATCAAAAACGTCCGCACACCTGTTTTGAGTTTCTGTCTCTCCAAAACAAGTTCAGTTTCCGGCATGATTCAAAATAACTTATTAGTGTGAAACCAAGATACCGAAACATTCTCAGGTTTAACTAATCAGATCTGCAGCTACAAAAATTAAAAGTCAAAGGAAAACATAATACGATGGTATTGGTCAAAGAGACAACTGGCTAGACAGAAATTTTGGAATAGAAAGCGCGTATTAATTTATCAGATTCATATTTCCTTTTCCTCTCCATCTCCTTGGTCACCAAATCATCATAACAAAGAAAAACTGTAGAGGTTTCACATACAAATTACCTTTACTTCTCAAGGAATTGTCACATTCCTCCACCATATTGTTCTGTCTCCTATGTGCATTCTCCAAGGTTGCACAAGCTCTCTTGATATTTAGTTCTACACATAAACAGAAGTTGCACTAGTAACTTCGAGGTTGAAGTACGCAGTTTCAGGCTTAACTTCACAAAATATGCATGTCAGACATTTCCCTTTAAAGTTGATGCAGTACAAATAGGCTTACAGGACACCGGTTTCTGCATTAATTTTTTAACTACACCTCTTTACATTGAAAATATGAGCTTTTGATGCACTACCAAGTACCAAGTCCAAGTGGTAGGAGAAATGAATGAGCCAACTTACCTGGTGTAGCATTTTCGTTGAAAAATGAAGACCTCGTGTCCTCTCTCTTATTCCGGACCACATTGATCCTCTCTGTACAGCAGGTAATTCGTCAAACACCAACCGAGCAAATTTAGATGGCTAGAACCATAATACACTGGTTTCAGAGACTTCAGAGTTGAAAGATTACCTCTGGAACAGTCACTGGACTTGGAATTCTTTCTTTGGTCGACCTCTTCATGGACAGAACAAGACTGCGCTTTACGGCCTGCGCCTTCCTTCAATTTCTTGAAGAAGGCGTACTCGGAAGTCTTGGCATTGTCAGCTGATTCACAGACTTTGCATCAGATTATTAACTTTTCAAACAAACTTCAACTAACCCATAACAACTTACGAAAAAAGGCGAAAACTTGAAAGACGTAACATTTTGAAAATAGCATTACCAAATTCGCATCTTGGGGGTCTCTGATTTTCATCGTCCTGCGAATCTGTAAATGTGACTCTTTTCTTGCAGCTGGTATCTACAAGCAGAAGCAAAATCGAAACACGAGCATTATCGAATTTGAAAAATTTAGCCCTGTGAGAGTCAAAATTTTTAAACAATTTCGAAACTATTTGGGTGATTGATAAATTGGGTTAAGGAATCGGAACGAACCTGTTGTTCTTGGGGGCGTTGCGATGGGGAATCGGGAATCGGAGCTCCGAATCCCATGAAAACCTCCACGATGCGATGGAATGTGGATTTGAAGCGGATCTTTGTGGTTGGAATCGGAAATTTTACGCTTCATTGTGCCCTAACTAATAAAATTGCGAAGTCGATTGATGAGTTGAAAAGAAGCCCTAGGTTTTGGTTTTTTTGTGTGTTTGAGGAATTGAAATGTTTTCGTTGCAATTGGCGGTTTCGAGTGGAGCTACGAGTACGAGCATTTAGGCGCCAAATCGGCACGTGATAGTGCTTTTCATATTTTATTTTTCAAAAATTAATTTTTTCCTTTTAAGCAAATAATTTTTTTTGCCCTTTTCCTTTTCTGTCTTGTAAGTAGTGAAACAAGCTCAAGTAATGTTTGTTTCTTATTAAAGAGAAATTAAGAATTAACTTCTCTCCGTGTGAGAGTTTCCTTCTCTCTTTTTGAGAGTCTTTTCCACCTTCTCTGTGTGAGTGATCTCCCCACCGACTAAAATCAGTGCCGATAGCCTTCGCTGTGGCGCGGGTCAAGGGCAAGCTTTTCTTCTCGCTTTCTATTTCTTAGTTTTTATGTTAATTTTCTCCCCAGTTCTTCCTGATTCAACCAAAGAGTCTCTACCCAAAGCCTGTCTTCCCCAACTTCTTTCAATTCGATCTGCAGTCATATTTCAAAGCAAATTTTTGCGTTCTTTTGAGAGGGTGCGTAAAGCTCCGGTGGACTCATCGGCTTGGATGTTTTCAACACCACCTCCCTCTCTTTGTCTGCCTTCGATGGCACTTTCGTTTGGGGTGTTCCTCGGACTTCTTCCACTTTGTGGCTGAGATCGGGAAGATCAGAGCAAGCGGGGCGATTAGGACGACTTTTGTGGATGGGTTCTGTGCAGTTGGTCGATTGGATTTGGCGGTGGCTGGAGGCTTGGTTCTGGGTTGATCAAGATAACTTTGCAGGCGGTGGATGCTGGGGTCCGGAATCGTCTTTTGCTTTGTCTCTTGTGTTGGGCTCTTTTGTTGAGCTTTGTTGGGCTTGTTGGAAGGCCCTTTTGTGTGTCTGGTTTCTTTTTGTATGTGGGCCTCTCTTTGTAATCTAGTGTTTAAAATAAAATTGTCTCATTTTTTTGGAAAATTTTCCAAAAAACAAAAAAAGAAAAGAGAAATTAAGAATTTCAAATTAAGAAATTGTGTTTGAGCTTTTACCTAAATTTTTAACTTAAACGTTAATTGATTTTTCAAAAATAAAATATTAAAATTTTGGACGATTCATCTTCTAAATTAAAGCGAATTGTTATAAGTTTATAATCATGCAGTGGGATGCGAAAACGCGTAAAATTTCACACTGACAAGATAAGAGTGTAGAATTATCTTTTGGACGATCCATCTTCCAACCTAAAGCGTTGTTCAAAGTTCAAACACACAGCAGTTGATTGAAGTGGAAATTGAAAGCTTTTGCAAGGAGGCATGCTTTGGATCATTTTTCAGGAGTTGGATTTTTGGCTTCAAAAGTCTACTTTAAAACTCCCAACAACCCATTACACAAGTTTATAGTCAGCATTAACTCAATCATATCCAAATCCATAGACAAATCTTACCCTGTCCGACTCAGATGACTGTTGAAGGTTTGAATGAACGGATTCCACAAAGCAAAATCTTTTTTGGCATAATTGCCATTGCAAACCAGGCCGTCAGAGTATCCCAATATGCTAGTAAGGGCGTTTTAATCGGTGAGCTGCAACCAGCACGGTGGTCTCGAACGTACCATTGTCGTACAAAGGCACCGCCACCGGAAATCAATCAAAGGTAAGAAATGGACGATTAAGTAAAATGGTGGGAGAAGAGCTGGTTTTGATGGAGTGTTGGTGATGCGCTTGGATGAAGTGTTGGTTGCGGATGGAAGCACTCCAAGCTTTGGAAGCATGCATGTATCGAGTAAGATCCTTGGGTTCTAGGCTTCTAGCAGTACAAAGATGTTAAAGAGCAACTCCGGTGGGCGGAGGTCTGACATTGTACTTGTACTTGACGCGGCGGCAAAGCAATAAAATCAAATTGTTTTACTAGGTTTACGGAAACATAAAACCTAACACAAATCTACTCATTGTGAAAATGAAGAAACAAAACTGATAGCATAAGCCAGGATGATTTTTATTGACAGATTGATCAAGACTTTATACGGACTAGACTGCTTGGAACCCAAGGCATCGATCCTCTATTCACAATTCAATAAAAAATATCAGTCGAAAATTAATGGACATTAAGGTAATTTGCACAAAAATCACGAACTTTAGGGTAATTTCCCAAGAAGAAAACTGATTTAAATTGCCAATGCGGATTCCAATGCCAGTACTAGTGCAAACTTCCAATTATAATCTCAAGGCTTCCAAAAACTAGGTCAAGTTCTAATTCCTAATAAGGTTTGCAAAAAACAGATCAAAGTCTGTAAGGTAATAAACATTTAACTGAATCAAAGTCTGTAAACTAAAAAACTAATGCTGTTATCATAGATCAATGATATGAGTTGAAAAAAAAAAAAGAAATACAATAATACAAAGATGAATAAGCCTAGTCTAAAGAAAGCAGCATTAAAATCGGATCTTTTTCTGTTGCTTTGACTACCATATGAAACGGAATACCTTCTTCAATATTGGAAGTTTCTTCTTCTTAGGCCAACACACGTGTTGCTGCCTCTTTCAACATTTACAGGATCACCATCGACAAGAGCACAAAGGCTCCCCGAGCCCCCCCACCTTCACAAACAATTACTTCAAACTCATCAGGCTTACAACAAAATTCAACTTGTTTCACACTCTTTTTCTCTAAATCAAACCAAAAAGGCTGCTCGCAGTCTATCTCAAATAGTACCGTGTGACCGTTCTTTGAAAATACCAAGGGTTTGATGTGGGAGTCAAAGTTCATGTAAGGCACACCAGATTTCTTGACAGAACAAAGAGGGTTCCGCCAAGATCCCGTGACTCCATATTTCTTCATAATCCAAACATCAATTTGAAAGCCTGCAACCTCGAAATTATGATGACAAATATATAGATAGCTTCCCAGCAAACACAAAGAAATCTCATCCTGGTCCCCATGAACTGGGATGGGAAACTCGCGATACTTCTCACTTGCAAGATCAAGAGTTAGAATCATTCCTGGACGAACGTCATCGAAATGACAATCCATCTCCTAACTTATGGCACTGTTCAAACACACGGCAACTGATTGAAATGGAGGAAGTCGAAAGCCATCGCAAGGAGGCATGCTTTGGATCCTTTCCACGTCTTGGATTTTAGGCTATAAACGTTCACTTCATAACTAGCAACAACACTATCCTCCTATACACAATTTCCACAAACAGATCTAGTGGATGACCATTGATCCATGCTAAACTCCACAACTTCCACAAGTTTATAGTCACCATTAGCTTCCACAAGTTTATAGTCACCATTAGCTATTTCATATCGAATCCATGCCCTTGTTTCTTCAGTTTGTCGTTCATCTAGCTAATATCGAATCCATAGTGCCCTTGTTTCTTCAGTTTGTCGTTCATCTCCGATGGTTGCTGGAGGCTCGGCTCGGAGGTGGTTGTGCAAAGAATCTTCTTCCACATTCAGTATCAAACCCAACCACAACAACTACACATTCGGTATCAAACCTATTCACATTACCTACATATTCGATATCAAACTCATCCACATTATCTACACATTCGGTATCAACTCATCCACATTACCAATATATAAGACTCAAATATAATAATTTTTAAGTTAAAAATCAAATTTTTACATAAATAACATTAAATTAGAAAAAATGATGGTTGACCCAAAAAAAAAAAAAAAAAAAAAAAACTGTTGAGAGTAAAATAGGCATGAAACAAAATGAAAAATGATAACCCTAGCTATTAATTGACCTTATAATCTCACCATGGTAGTTTTAATATATAAGAAGATAGTCAAAGGACGTTTGGGTTTTTCCTAAAATATTCCAGAACAAACGCAATTGGTAGTCACTTACTAATAATGTAAAATTACAAACAATCCCCACTGGTTAGGGGGTAGACCAGAGACGAGAGAGGGGAGAGAAACAAATTAGCGGGTTTTGAAATAACTGGTTTCTTCTTTTTAAGAGAGAGCTTGTGATCTATTTTCAAATTTGTTTTCAAATTTGAGCTCGGATTGCTTCCCTGCTTAGAGCTCCCTACTTCCTTCAATGCATTCCTTCCCCGCTTAGAGCTCCCTACTTCCTTCGGTGCATTGCTTCCCTGCTTAGAGCTCGCTACTTTCTTCGGTGCATTGCTTCCCCGCTTAGAGCTCCCTACTTTCTTCGGTGCATTGCTTCCCCGCTTAGAGCTCGCTACTTTCTTCGGTGGACTGAAATCCTGCACAAGAACATGATGGATAAATACATGTAATTACAAGTAAGAAAAAAGAATAGGATTCCAGGCATTGAAACCCACAGTTCAGCTAGATATATGCACGATAGTTGATAGGAAAATAAAAACTAAAACTAATTTAAGTAGCTCAAACTCACCGGTGAGTAGATGGAAGCTTCTCTAGCTATAGCATAGTGCACATACCGCATCATCCCATTATAGGTACAAAATTCTTGTCCTGTTGCAATACAGACGAAGCACTACAAGAGCCAGCCATAAATTGAAAAGTATCAGTCCTAAATTTGTTTATGTTTCAACTAGTTTTTCTTAATTTATTGTTGAGACTTGCTAGCATTACTTAATTTAATTCTTTCACAGTTAGTACTATATTCATAGTAGCATGGATGTCTTTGAGCATGCTAAAAGCCAAACGATCTAATAAACATGGTTACAAGATCCAAATATTCAGATAAAAAACAGGGAAAGAAGAAAGAGTTGAAGCAAATTTCAGGGAAGTTGATCATTTAATATTTAAGGCTCAAGATTTTGTAAAAGGGGAAAGTAGAGTATCATATACCTGCCCTGCTAGCAGTTTTGTTCACAGCTTAAAAAATATTACATAAGTTTCAGAAAAGTATATTTGAAGTGCTTCATTTGTTAGGGTTTTACATGTTATTTTGTTTCTCTTCCAGCAGATCAAGTCTTTTATGTAATTAAATCAAATTTTCCATTAGGGTTTGATAAGGCTTTTTAATGAAATTTCACTAAAAAAAAGACTGGTGCAGAAATATGGTAGACAAATGACAGCTACAAATAATTGAGATAGGCTCAGAACTATGGTACATCAATGACAAGTCTAGGATTTTCCTCAATCTGGAACAGTTCATGAATAAGAAGAGGTAATGTTAAACCTACAAACAGGGATTATTAAGTGTACACAAATGGTAAAATTACAAACCTATTTATACATTAAAACAGTTAGGGAACAACAAGTTTCTGTTTGTAATGAGCTATTTTCCAAAATCGCCGAAAATATTGTGTCGCTTATTGGCAACACGCATCCAATATTAATTAAGCTCCTCAAATTTGACGGTAAAAGTATTCAACACGTGCAACTATTTGGTAAACGATATTCCTTACATTATCTTAAAAAACTTATGAAAAAACTGAACTGAATGGTCAAAAATCATGCACAAGTTTACGACATTCCTTAGAATCCTTTTAAATGCGTTACAAAAGTCCTTAGATTCATCTAAGGAAAAGGACATTCCTTAGATTTCATCTACAGAAAAAGGCATTCCTTAGATTCATCTTAAATGCGTTACAAAATTCCTTAGATTCGTCTATGGAAAAGGACATTCCTTAGATTTCATCTACGGAAAAAGACATTCTTTAGATTCATCTTAAATGCGGTATGACAAAACTGAACTAAATGTTCAGCGATCATGTACCACATAGTACTAAATATAAAATAGCTGCATGCAATTCAACACTTGAAGATACTCGAAAACAATTTTACTTAGATTCATCAAAAACAGGTCACGAGGAAGCTGAGCAGGATGTTCAACGAACTTGTATCACGTACTGTCAAATATGTTTTCAACATTAACCGATCCCACAAGATCTAGTATCCGACCACATATCTCATAGATCACAAGTATCTGTGCAAGTCCACGAGTTCTAACTTATGAACACTATAATAATGAGCAACTCAATCTCAAGATTCTCCAACTTATATAACCTAATCCGTATCAATGGGTAAGGAGATGATCATGCTTTATGGTATCAAACTTTCTACACTGAGAAGTTTCCTGAACAAAGCGTGGTACTTACGCTTTATCGAAATAAAGATCAAAACAATTCCATGCTGCCCAAATAATAAAAAATTTGTATTCTAAGTTGATCATAAACACTGAAAATACTATCATCTACGTCAATTAAACGATTTAACAACACTGGAAAACCTGTTTCTAAGAAAGAACAATGAAAGCTTCAGATCTGCAGCTCGAATTATCAAAACAGCGGTTCAAAGTCTTTTTTCCATGCATTACTCAATCAACATAAAGAAACTCACAGTAACATCACTAAATTAAAAAGATAATAACCATAAAAACACAATAAAATTCGAATCCAAATCTTCAAATTTTACAAAGATGGTGAAAAGGGTATAGAATTTGGAGTACCTCGACCTCAGTCCCATCACCCTCAACCCTCTTCTGCATCACCCAGCCCTCAGGAATCGCATACTTAGTCCTCGGTGGTGCCATTGCTCAGGATGAGACCAACCCAACAAACTGCACACTCTGTGCAGCTCGACAACAACAAAAAGAGGGGCGTTTTATCCTTTTGGGTTCGATACGAACAAGGTGGCAAGCATGGTAAGCGAGGCGAGAAGAGGAGAGAGCTCGGTTGGCAAACACGTGGCGCCATTTTTTGGAGAGGATGAACGAGACAGTAACGTAAGAAAGATGACGAGGAAGAATCTTATCTGGGATTTAGCTGGTTCTTGAGAAAGAGATAGAGAGGGAGCTGCGTGTTATCTGTGAGGGGTAGAGACGAGAGAGAGAAAAGCAGAGCGAGCCAAAATTAGATTTTCCAGAGAAGCTGCCGTTACACTGATTTAATATTGGCGATGTATAAAATGCTGTGTTAAACGGGCCAGGCCTATATGGTTGGGCTATTGGAAGGCTAGACTAATGAATATCTTTCAAATAAATTTTAAATTCGTCTACTTCTTAATTTAACAAAATTTATCGTTTAAAAAAAAAAAAACGTAAACTTAAATTGTAGAAATGTTCCCTTTTAGGGATTTTGTCGAGTAGATATTTGATTAAAACTATCATTAATATTTAATTAATCTATCATCGTTATTTAATAAAAAATATTTTTTTTAGAAAAACTAGAAAAGTGCTCACTCAAACTTTTCTTATTGTGAGTCCTGTATATCAAAATTAGAAAATGCTCGGTCAATCTTTTCATTGTTGATCTTCTCATAATGTTCATTGAACCCGAATCACAATCTTAGATTGCTTAATGTTAAAAGTTTGATTATTAGGTGTAAGTTTATTGATAAATTTTAGTTTTATTGTTAATTTCATCTTGTACATGATAATATTTATATAATAAAATAAAAAAGAGACAAATTCACATTTTAAGTTTTCTTAAGTCCTATTTTCTTCATAGTCTTTGTGTTCCATTTTTGTTTTTGAAGAGCAACGATAGCATTAGTTTAAAAGAGGTTGATAACAACTCACAACACAGAGAAGGACAACAAGTCAGCCCCTCACAAAAACATCTAACCAATACATTCTGGCAGAAAGAGATTAGACAGTAGGTCTGGCGGTTCCTCGAACCAAGACCGAAAACACTCACCATGCATAACAAATTTAGCAAGTCGGCACGCGCCAACATGATATATATGATGAGGATGAATGCTACGGACAATTACCTAAAAACAATTTTTTTTCCTTCCAAAGTAGCATTGGTTTTTTAATCATGTTTTGGTAAAACTACAACAGTTTGGAACATCTATATGAATAAAGCAGATTTTTCAGTTAATGAATTATTTTTTAGATTTTTTTTTTTTTTTCTGAAATTCAATTTCATTATTATTAGAAGAATTTCACGGGAAGAAAAAGAAAGATATTGGTTTGTCCACTCAGCAAGTCCATAATCAAATATGACATGTAATCACATATTATCCAAACAAAAAGGATATGGTGCACACGTGTCATCACCCTAGTGGAGGCAACGAATTATCTCGCGTTGCCAGGATCAGATAATTCTGTCGTCCTCAGTAGCAACACAAACTCAGTTCATTCAAAGCCTCTGGTCTTAATTTTATATCCATTAACTTCTGCCACAATCTCAGCACAAGCTAGCACACAGAGAGCTAGAGTGACCAACAGCAACACAGAAATCTCACATGGCTGGCTGTGGCATGGCATCAGCTGCCTCAGGCTTTGTGGTAGCACCAAATGTTGCAACCACCAACGCAGGCTCAGCTTCCAGCCGGAGTAGCATGCTGTTTTTCTCTTCAAAACCCAACACCAACACCAGAAGTAATGCCAGGTTTGTGATCAGGGCAGCTGAAGAAGCGGCTGCGCCGCCGGGCGCCACCACGACTGCACCAGAGGGGGCAGCTACCCCTAAGCCTAAGCCACCACCAATTGGACCCAAGAGAGGCACTAAGGTTAGTTCATGTGAAAAAATAATAGAAATAAATTAGTGTTCTTTTTCAAGTATTGTTGTGAGTAAATTGTCAATTGGTTTGTAGAATTGCTGAATAGAAAAATCAAAACCAAATAACCTAGAAAAAAAGTAGGGATTTAAAAAACACTAATTGTGAATTTGAAAGGCTTGTAGCTTAAATCATTAAAGGTGTTATCCTCGCACTTGAAATCCTTTGTTTAAATTGTCACTCCTCCAATATTACATTACACAAAATATATCGCTAAAAACTTGTAAAGAGCTCAGTTAGTCCATAGTGAGTAAGAGGTCCCAAGTGTTCGTTAGTCTAATTTGATAGAAATAGTCCAACTCAGGTCGAGCCACAAGAGACCTTATTATATGTTCTTGAGTATGAATTTTTCAACAAATGGTTTTGTGTTTGGTTTTAATACACAACCAATTGAATACACAAAAAATTGGCTCATTTACTAATCTGGCATTAGAACGAAAAGAATTGAATTGAGGATAAATATTGAAACGTTGACCAGTTTGACTATTTCACTTGGCTCCATAGTGTTTTTTTTTTTTTTCTTTTTGAATCATAACTCTATACTTTCTTTCACAGGTGAAGATTCTTAGGAGGGAATCCTACTGGTTCAAAGGCATTGGATCTGTTGTGGCCGTGGATCAGGTCTGACAGCTCTCTCTCTCTCTCTCTCTCAATAAAAATGAACTTGAAAAAGAAAATGGAGTACTTAAATGTGGATATCTATTTTGCAGGATCCGAATACCCGTTACCCTGTCGTGGTCCGATTCAACAAAGTTAACTATGCCAATGTGTCCACGAATAACTATGCATTGGACGAGATTGAAGAAGTTAAATGAGTTTGTAGTGGCACTGTAAATTGTAATCTTAATTAAATTGTCCTTCTCTCAGTTTGTTCCTTACTTGTTGGTGCCCTTTATTTGTGTATCATACTCTAAATTTCTTCTTCCACCTTTTCTTAGTTATTTTCTATCACTGCTTGCTCAAAATACGAATAGATCGATATAAACTCATAGTATATACCGTATTTATACACCGGTTTCATGCACCGGATTCATATGCCGGTTTCATGCATCTATACGCTGTAAATTATCCTATACTGGTTTCATACACGGGAGCCGTACACTGCTTCTCTCTTTGTCAGTGTATCTTTATCTTATGATAGAAAGGGAAGCGGTGTATCATATTGGTATCTTTCCGCGGTAAATCATTAGAAACCTCTTTTAATCTTATGCAGTGTTTAGTTTATTTCTGTCGATTCTCCTTCCGTTATTCAATCCAAAGACCATAAGTAAATAGGGGTGTGTAAAGAGAGAAAAGGTTGTGCGGAAGTAACTTCCCTTTTCCATTATCCAGGTAGAAGTCGAAAGCAGTTCCAAAGATGATTTCCAGTTCCCAATAGGCACAGGCAGGACCTGTTTACTCATGCATAAGTGTTTAAGTACTTTACGTCTCAGAATCTGCAAACCCTTGTTGGCACCAGAGAAAGTATGTTTTACGTGTTTGGTCGAAACGAAAAACCATGTGGTTAAGCACCCAATAATACAAGAGAGTTAGCAGATACCCGAAATGTTGATATGCATGCCTTTAAATGCACATAAAATCACAATATTCTCACCAAATTGCAGGGTCATGACAAGTAATGAATGACTAGAAACTAACTTATCTCATAGCATTTCAGCTAATCCAAGTAGAATTTAATCTATACAAACAAAAAATATTTTCTTAAACTCTTCCATCAAACCCGTCGAGAAGACCAGACCACATTCCCTTTACAGGTGGTAACTGTGCAACGAAAGCATTCCAAGGTGGGTAACCAACGCCACTGCCACGAACACGACCATCCAGGCGAAGAGATATATATCTGCAAACAAAGAAAATGATGTAGAATTACTGACGAAGTGATCTTATGTTAATTCCACCAGGCAAACTGTCGTAATATAATAGATTAGGCATAAGGCAATTTGCCTAGTGGAATTAAAGACAGAAGCAATCATGGAAGAAATGCTTACACGGGATAGTCAGAGGTGACACCGGCCAGATTCTTTTGTTCGTCCAACCAGCTGCAATTTCCAACGAAAAAATGAGCGTGTCTGAAGAGAGAATAAGAACTTGAAATGATTAAATCATTTTGTTTTGCAAAAGGTTTACTTACTTGGTCCATTCAGTAACATAAATTGGAGTTAGCTGCCAGAGTCTTTTCCTCTTCGTAGTAATATCCTTAGCCTCTTCACTTTCTTCAAACTCAAAACTAGGCACGTTTCCATCCGTAGCCAAGGGCACAACAAGCACTCCTCTTTCCACAAGCCCTTCAGTGAAAGGCTCACTTCGATTGAACGATTCTGTGATGAACGATGCAGGGCCAGCGCATATTACAAGCCGAGCAATCCCTCTCAAAGAGCTAACAGGAATGACCTTCTTTTCAGAAACACGAAGCTTGAGATTTGAAAGATTTTCCTCTCGAGAGAGCCTAGCAATCTGTGCATTCTTGGCCTTGTTCTCCCTCAAATACAAGAATGCAAAGAGAGACACTGCTCCAAGGTCTATGCCAAGACCCTTTGCAATTTCGGGGGCGTCGAGTGCTCTTGATGGATTTGTTAGTGCTGCAATTAACCGTGTGGTTGCTATTAATCCTCCTAAACCACCACTTGCAATGAAAGCAAGGTAGAAAAACATTCGAACGGAGCGAAAGGGAGTGAGAACTTCACTCCTAATCCTGGCTGTGGAGCTGAGGAACAAACAAACCTATGATTACAAGGAAGCCTAATGTGTAAAACAGAAGCTGATATAGCACAAGGCATTGGAATGCAAAGAACCCAAGTCAGCAAAGATGTTTGGAAATTTGAAAGAACCCCATTACTGCTCAATGCACTTCAATTTAGAACTAGCTCCATTCACAGTACAAATAGATAGAATTTATCAATTATCCATCTATTTGTACTGTGAATGGAACTGGTTCTAAATTGAAGCGCATAGAGTAGTAATGTTTTCTTGGACAATTTAAACTTCCACCATAGTTCCCCAAAATATGCGCATATAACACCGGTTATAAACTTAATCGAAAATAGAATTGAGAGGATGCTAAATAAATAATAACGGGACACTAAACCTTGTTATCTATACGGTTTATTGCCGGTTTAGTATTTCTAATTTTATTTTTAAATAGAAAGTTTGTAACCGATTCTATATGTGCAGACTTTTCTTAAACCAATCATGCAAAACAATCATTCTCAAAATACTGGAAAAGGGCAGACCTGATTTCAGTAGAAGTAGTTTGCTTATCAGTTGCAAAGCATGTGATGGTTGAAGACTTGTGCTTTGAGGTCTGCAGAGCGAGAAATTGTGCATTGCTACAAGAGAATGACCAGAGGGTGGTTGAGATTCCACTGCTGGGTTTGTAGTGAGTGTGGTTTAGAGGTTTGAGAATGTAGAAGGGAGAATTTGCCACAGAAGCCATGGACACCGCTTGAGTTCAGAGTTCTTTTGTTGCTTTATAGAGTTTGGCAATGGTTTCTTGGGAGGCCATATTTGGATGAACACAATACTGCCACCTCCCCACAACCCAAATGGTGGTAATAAAAGCCAGTCTTATTCTCTCACTTGATTTTTCCTTTTATTTATTTATTTATATTTTCTATTTATTTATTTTTATTTGTTTCTGAGGGACCAGAAAAGCTTCCTCTTTAGCTAAAATTACGATCTAATGATATTTATCTTTACTTGTAAGTAAAATGATTTAAGTTCGATTCTCGTCAAAGGTAAATTTGAACTATATTATTGCTAGCCCATTATGAGGCTAAGTCTATCCCCTCCCCACTAGCGTAGATAATATCGTTTGTTAAAAAAAAAAATTTCACTGTTTAGTTGCATGACTTTGACACCATAGGGTGTGTTTGTTTCAGCTCAATAAATTTTATTGGACTGATTGGACTACTTAGTGTTGGTTTGGTATTGCTGTACTTTGAAAAAAAACTGTTTCTGCTGTGCTGTGAGAATAAGCTCATTTTTGTTGATTCATGTTTTCAGCTTTGTTCACCCAAAATTGTGAAAATAAGTTGTTTTTAAGTGTTTTCCAAATACCTTTTTGAGCTCAGCATTTTTTTTATACCCACTTATATATATATATATATATATATATATATATATATATATAAGACCAAACCGGTACTTATTAGTGTTGTATAGTGTTTGTTAGACATTAGGATAAAATTTAATGGGATTAGCCGGTACTCGCTCCGACTAACCCCTTCGCTAAAAGGTCTTAGCGAGGAACCCCAATTATCACAGCATTGCTAAGCCCGTCTTCAAGAGCGTTGCTCGTTCATCATTCTTGGTCGTCCTCCTCGCTCGTCCTGCTCTTGCTTGTCCTCGTCTTGCTCCTAGTTTGGTAAATTCCAAATCTGACGATCTATTTCTTCGATTTTGTTTTGTAAATCGTGAAATTATTATTCTCATTGATTTTGTTGTTTTGGGTTCGAAATCTATGAAATTGTTACAGGGTTCTAATTGATTTCTCATACAATCCTTCTAGCTTCAAGCTTTGATTCCAAGTTATAGAAGAAATGCGATGGGGGAGTTGTTATGTGATGAGTAGATTTTATATTATGTATTTTACCCTATTCTTAGTATATTTTGGTTAATATTTTGGAAGAATTTTGATACTTTGAATTGTATTTTCAATATCGGACTTTCAACTTCCTCTGGAGCAAAACATAATCAAATGGACGAATTCTGGAGTAATTCTAATTGGAGGACGTTTGTGAGTCACTTAAATTCATCGGGTCAAAATATCAGATTTTTCCACCAAATGGTTATTTTCTGGCGATAAAATAAAGGAGCGTTGCGCGGTGCTGGAATATTGACGTTTTGGGCTTGAATAGTGTTTCTGGAGCCCAAGATGACCTCAAATGGGTTCGTGGCCTTCTGGAGATGTGTTCAGAACGTCCTGATCTTTAAAACAAGCTATTTTGGGCCGGATTTGGAGGAGATTTGAGGCTTTCATGTTCAGATTTGATCCGAACGTCCGGACGGGTTGCATGTTAGATATACGTTCTATGTTAGAGGTTCCAAGTAGAATATAAATTAGGAATACCTAACCTTAAAAGTGGCATGTGTAGATCATAAGTCATTGGTAAAAATACATAGGATTGCTAGATGATGGTGGAACCCTAGTGCTTTCTTTAATTTGATTTCTACAAAACTGTTTCCTTTTTCTTCATCTTTAATAGTGCATATTAGTTTCTTTTATTAATTAAATTCTTTTTATTAAATTAGGTCGTAAAAATCAATCATCTCAACTTTCTGCTTAACAATAATTAATTGGAATTTGATTTGCTTTGATTTATTTAATAATCCCAACGACCTTACGAGAACCGTTTATACTACAATATCCTTGTCATTCTTGCAAGTAATATAGGAGTTTTTAACCCGTTTGCAGTTATGGTAAAATCCCTATCATTATGCTTAGATATACCTTCTTTTAATTTCAAGAAATCAAAATGAGTTATGATGTCGATGTTCGGTCCTTTGATTTTTTGCCATCTATTGAGTGAATTTTCCAGCCCCTTTGCCATCTATTGGTTTAAAAATGAAAATTACATTCTGAATATGAGCAGTCAAATTTGCCAATCCAATCTTATATTTTAAGCTCTTACATCCAATCTTTGTTCATGTTTCGTATCAGTGTCGTTAGTTGGTCATTGTTCTGTCAAGCATTGATGTTTATGTTTTATCCACTTCCGTGCAAATTGTTGCCCAAACAATGGCGGTGGTTGAATTTATTTTGGATGGTTTGGTCTGTGTAGGTGCTACTGTATTCTGCACGAATAGAATGTATTGGGAGCTATTTTTAGCATCTGGTACGAACTCAAGACGGCAAAAACATGGGACGAAGTTGAGCAAATAGTGTTGGGAGAGTTGAATAATTGCGGAGGTTTCCCTGGATTATCTTCCACTTCGCATTTACTGTTGCTATAGTTTGTTGTTTTATCACTTCATAAGGTCCAAATAATGCGTACAATCATGATACCAATGTACCCCATTTTTATATATGATCAAACTACAAGTTTCATATTTACTTTTTTATGTCCAACATTTTTTTCCCAATCTTTTTCTATCAAGTATGTATTGAGTGTTAAACCGAGTCAATCTTATCAGAAACTCAGCTCTGAAACAAACTCTTCAAAGGATAAGATTGCTAGGTCAGGTTTTAGTTTGAATAGCTCAAAGATAAGTCTGTTGTGATTTTGTATTTTGAATTCAAAGATCTCCGTGTAAATAGGGTATTCAAAACCCTACTTGTAATTTGAAATTGATGTGTATAAATATATTGCAACCCATCATTATATGAGTATGCAACTGAGCTGAAAACCCTAGTGTTCTAAAGTTGTACATGGTGTTAAGCCCTACAGTCTAATGGTTATCATCAGCAATCCAGAGTGGATTATAATGAAACGTTTAGTCCAGTCGTGAAGCATAGCACCATTTGACTTGTTTTGAGTCTTGCCGTATCAAAGAAGTGGAGTGTGAGACAGTTAGATGTACAGAATGCGTTCTTGCATGGCTATTTGGATGAGGATGTGTACATGAAACAACCGCCAGGTTTTCTTGATCAACAATATCCCAATTATGTGTGTAAATTGCAACGCAGTTTGTATGGTTTAAAACAGGCTCCCAGAACCTGGTTTTGAAGATTCTTGGATTTTCTCCTTCAACTTGGGTTTGAAGAATTGTTATGTAATTATTCATTGTTCGTGTTTAATCAACGAGGAGTTTACTTGATTATACTTATTTACGTGAATGATATTCTTCTTACAACCAATAATGATAAACAAATGCAATGGTTGATCACGAAGCTCGGCACTTTGTTTTCTATTAAGGACTTAGTTCCTTTAAGTTATTTTTTGGTGTCGAGGTTACTTATTCTGGGCAGAATATGCATCTTACATAGTCCAAGTATGCATTGGATCTGCTGGAGCGCACAAAGTTTATTGATGTAAAACCTATTTCCACTCTTGTGCCTACGGGACATAAGCTAGGTCAATATGATGGTGAACCTTATTCGAATCCAGAGCAATATCGAATGGTTGTTGGAGCGTTGCAATATTTGACGATTAGCAGGCCTGATCTTTCTTATACTGTGAACCAGGTTTGCCAGTTCATGCATATGCCTCGGACTACACATTGGATGGCGGTTAAGAGGATCTTGCGTTATTTAAAGGCCACGTATGATCATGGTCTTGTCTATAAACCTAGCAATGTTCGATTAAATGCTTTCTCTGATGCTGATTATGCAGGAAATCTGGATACTCATCATTCAACTGGTGGTTTCTGTATCTATTTGGGAACAAATTTGATTTCGTGGAGTTCAAAGAAACAAAAGACTGTTTCAAGGTCCAGTATAGAGGCTGAGGATAGGCAACTTGCTTATACTGCATCTAAATTATCATGGTTAGGCAGCTTGTTTCAAGATCTTCATATTTATCTTCATTGGCCGTAGATTTGGTGTGACAATGTTTCATCGATTGCTTTGGCTTCCAATCCTGTTTTCCACACACGAACAAAACACTTGGAAGTGGATTACCATTATGTACAAGAAAAGGTGGTATGCAGACAACTTTTGGTTCATTTTAATTGTTCCCAAGGCCAGATTGCCGATTGGTTCACAAAGGGTCTTATCTTCTTCATGTTTCAAATTGTTAGTTTCCAAGCTTCCAGTGGTTGCTCAACCTGTCAGCTTGTGGGGGGATGTTAAACCGAATCAATCTTATCAGAAACTCAGCTCCGAAACAAACTCTTCAAAGGATAAGATTGCTAGGTTAGGTTTTAGTTTGAATAGCTCAAAGATAAGTTTGTTGTGATTTTGTATTTTGAATTCAAAGATCTCTGTGTAAATATGGTATTCAAAACCCTACTTGTAATCTGAAATTGATGTGTATAAATATACTGCAACCCATCATTATATGGGTATGCAACTGAGTTGAAAACCCTAGTGTTCTAAAGTTTTACATTGAGTACATTGTCTTCCCTCTCTATGTGAGTTTTGGGACCTGCATAAGTGGAGACAACTCCCGCTAAACCGAAGGTTAGTTGGTGTTATCTTTCATATGCTCAAGGTACCATTGAAACTGACTTTTTGATGCCTCCAGTTGGAGAACGTTGGGACTTTGTCAAGGGAGGTGACAGGTGGGGTTCCGGTTCAAAGTCAGAGAACGAGGATGGCGAGATTGATGGAGCTGGTATGTCTTTAGTTGTGAACAACAAAAGTATAATGTTGATCCAGCATTTCATATTTTGCATATGTTATTGTTGGTTTGGATCTTTCAACTGGCCTTGAATTTCATTGTATCTTTAGTTTCAAATGGTGCATTTGAAGATGGCGACGAAAAGTTAAAAGAGCTCTCCAAGCGGTATGACGCTTCTTAATTTTTGTTGGACACTTATATTTGGGGAACAAATCATAAGATCCCTTGTTTGCTCTCTGGTCTCTATTTTGTTACAACCAACGCCACACGCTGTTCTGCTGAAAGTACTCAATTATTGTTCTCATGCTTTGCAGGACCAAAAGAATGTCCATAGAAATTGGTCCGAGTAGCTTTGCTTCAAGGAAGAAGAAGCGTAAGAAGAGCACGACATGATCTACCAAGCGACTTATTTGCAATTTACGAGATTAAAGACTTGAAGAAAGAGCTGTGATAAAGATTAATTGTTCCTAGCAATTTTTTTAAGTCGTTGCTTAGGTGTGATTTCCTTTTGAAGGTTGTATTTTTTCCTCTAGTGATGTTCTAAGACCAAAACATTTTGTTCAATGTAAATTAATCAAGATTTTGCCCATGAATATTGAATTGATTGATGTTTTACCAACTGAACAGGGTTATGTGTTAATGGATTATCTCATTTGTTTCGTTGAGGCTCGGAGTTATCAAAATCAACCTTTCAATCACCTGCCCTGCAAAATTTGAACATTTTGAAGTTCGATGTTTGTAAGGCATTTTATTGAGTGAGGGGTGCAAAAGATAAAGAGAGAAATAATAAAATAAAAATTAATTTTTGAGCCAAAAAAATTAAAATATTTTAGTTCTGAATAAAGTCCGTCATTGCACCAAACACTTCATTATTCTTATCCTGCTTAGTCCAAGCCAAGTCAGTCCATCTTAGTCGCTAAAGCATCTAAAATAATCCGGTCCAACAAACCTACTAAGTTTCTAATACCCGGTTTACTCTTTTCTCATTAGGATTTATAAAATATAATAATTTCACAAAAAACAACGTAGTGAGACTATGGGTGGTTATGTTTATTATTTTTCAAATTATATTTTAATAAAAACAATAATATTTAAAATAATTAAAATTAAAAAAATAAATAAAAGAACCAATTGTCACAAGCGCATGTGTCAATAGGCTAGTGATGAGTGGGTGATTGGGTTAATATATTATGGGCAAGAAAATATTCAATGTACCAAGAACACGATTTGGTACATTAAGTGTCATAATATAAGTGATTGAATTTTTTTTTCAAGTATCCAACCATTTGTTATTATGACGCTTGAAAATTTTCTTGTCATGGATGTAGAGTATCAAGGTTCTAAGAGGCGCTAGGCGCTACTCGGGCGGCAGGCAGGGGCCTAGGCGGTTTTCTAATTTTAATTAAATTTATTATATAACATATAAATAAATGTATACTTATACTTAATATAAATAAATAATTGTATTGAGATACATAAATTACGAAATAAAATGAGATATAGATTATATAGTATTATAGCAAATTGAAAACATGAGGAACAAACATATAATGAGCGTTTATCCAAGTATTCAACAAGTCTCTTACAATTTGTTGAAAAAATAAAATGCAAAATGAAAGTTATCTATTTTCTGTCTAACTACGACCTAGGCGGGCGCCTAAGTAAGTCTAAACTGTTGGAAATGTGCCCTAAAACCAATCATATGATGATACTTTATGGACATTTCACATGTTAAACTAATCTAGTTTAATATTAAGGGCAAACATTATTGTTTGAGCCGTCTCATATAAATGTTATATGCTTAAACGATAAGTCCAAGGAATATGTGATTGGAAGAATGCGATCTAAAGAAGTTAGATTCATGAGACCATTCTTTCGTTGACACATCCTAAACGTTCCTGATCATAGGATTGTCAATTGGGCATTGACAGTCCGTTAAGATCAGTACGTGCTATGTCTTCTCTCAGGGAGAGTGACTAGTCTCGAGTCATTGGTGTGTGTGACATGAAGACAAGTACGTAGGTGCTCAATAGAGAATGAGTTCACTGAACACGATCAACGAAGAGTTCTCATATTCATGTCACATGAGAACTCATGGTTGGGATAATGCAAATTAGTCTTTTGACCTGAGGCATCACAGTTGTCTTGTGGTTAGGTCCTTAATCTTTGATTATGTCAAAGTCACTCCATCAGGAGGGTGTCCACGGCATCGTTGGGGTTAAGCCACTTAGCCATGGAGGCAAGTGAATGCGCAACAAGGGATCTCTAACCTTCAAACTGTTTGAGGGAGAATACTCTATGATGTGATTAAGAATCTTTGGCCAAAGTATGAATGAGATTTAGGAATGTGTTCCAAATCACATTCAAGGTAATCATATAAGCACAAGACTCACATTGGATAGTAGACATGAATAAACTATCAAACCAAACAATGTGGTCAAGAGTATTGTATTAGAGAAAGACCGTATTGCATTTGTAATCCTAAAACTGAATAGGTTCTCCACCTCTTCTGATTAGCTTGGGTAACCATGACATGCTGCTAGGCGTCAACCATGGTTTGTGGAAGCCCTAAAAGTGTATTATCACTAACGGGAGAATTGAAAGTAAGTTTCAATTCACAATCGATTAGAAAAAGTTTTAATCGCCCACTGCCTCGCTAAAAGGAACCTAATGGATCGTTCACCGAGTAAGGTAGAGTTTGAAGAAATAACGGAGATGAGTAAGAATAATTAAATGGTTTAATTATTTATCTAAGGCTAGGATTAATTAATATGTTAATTAATCAAACGAATAAGTTCGTTAAAGACCTCGGGTTAGTTTTGGGCCGTAAGGCCCAATGAGATTTGAATGTCAAGCCCATTAACTCAAGTTGTATGACAACTTGAATAAACAAAGGGCTTGAAAGCCCAATAAACCCTATAGGCCGGCCATGTTAGAAGAATAGGGCTTTTGGTCCATTAGGTCACTTATTTGAAGGGACTAGATAAAGGACTTTATAGCCTAAAATTCATTAAGGGTTGTTTTTGGGGAAAGGATGAGAACACAAGCTCTTCTTTCTCTCTAAAATTTCGGCCACCTTGGAGGGATCATCTAGCAATCAAACTCCTCCAAGGTCACTCATTTCTTCTTCATTATGCCTTGGTGATGAATCATTAGAGGTTCTCAATTTTGGGAACTTGGAGAAACCTTTTCATCCATCCAAATCCATGGATCTAAGATGCAAGGAATGAAGGCCCTCTCTTTGGGTGATTAGCCTTTGCTTATGCAAAGAGGAATCTACAAAGGTATTGATTTCTCAACTCACTTTGTTTTGAGTTGAGTCTTGGTTCACCTATCTACTAGGCTTTGAAGTTCATGGGTTAAGTTTTGTTTTTGAGTGCATATAAACATGATTCCGCCTTTTAATTGTTAATTGCATGTTGTTGATGTTGCTCAAATGAACTTGTTTTTCACAAATCTTCCTTCATAAACGCCATTTCTTAAATTTTTAAACGTCTATGGATTAATCGAGTCGGTGGCCAGTAACATTTTTTTAGAATAACAACCATTATTTTTCTTTCTTTGTCTTAACCACTTACATGTATATAAAGGCTAAAAAGATGCTGAAAGAAAGCAATTCAAGGCCTTGAAGCAAGGATCATCTCCCTCCTCTGCTTGTAAAACACAAACATTTTATCAGGATGGAGGCTCTTTTTTACAGCTGGGTTTTCCCTAAACTTGTTAATCCAATTACACAAGCGAGGGAACTCATTGGCATGCAGTACTTTGACACCAACAACTTGTTCAATCACTCCAAAAGAGGAGGCTATAAATCCCAACGCCAAGTCAGCCAACCCTATTTCATTGCCACCAAAGAAGTCCTCCTCTCCCAGAGCTTGCTCTTCTAAGATCTTGAATACATCTCTGATTTCTTTTGCAGCCTTCTCATGTTCTTCCCCATCAGCCATAAATTTAAGATATGGTAACCCCTGCTTGATCACACAAATT
Source organism: Pyrus communis (assembly GCF_041283825.1). Classification (NCBI taxonomy): domain Eukaryota; kingdom Viridiplantae; phylum Streptophyta; class Magnoliopsida; order Rosales; family Rosaceae; genus Pyrus; species Pyrus communis. The sequence goes on from NC_142574.1 coordinate 22,051,431, forward strand.
GAAATGTTCATTTGATTAGTAATGACCAAAAAAGGCCGAAACCGTAATAATCTACAAAAGCAATACATGTTATGCTTGTCAGACTGTGAATTCGGTTAACAATAATATAGATACGACACTGTATGACATAAACAATCACCTTTTCGTCTATAAACTTTGTCCAGAACCGCGCCAACGCTCTCTCATGAGGGTCATCTGAAAGGATGGGATTCTGGGGCCAAGTCTCCTCAATGTACTCGAGGATCACAGCGGACTCGGTGATTGGTTTCCCATTGTGAACGAGTACCGGAATCTTTTTGTGAACTGGGTTGTAATGCAAAAGCAAATCACTCTTGTTAGCCAAATTCTCTTCTACGTATTCATACTTCACACCCTTGAGCTCTAGAGCCCATATCACTCTGAAATTATATGGACTAGGCCAAGCTCCAAGCACTTTCACTTCTTCCATTCTTTGTTGAGTTATATGCGTTCTTTAAATCGCCGAGTCCTGGACTCCTTATATACTGATTCTATGAAGAAGGCTTTGAAATTTCCTATTGAATATTCACCCGGATGGTACATTGTTTCTTTTGAAAAATATAAAAGAAAGTATTTTAAAGATTTGATTTAATTTGGTCTACGTTTCTCTGTTTTGTGAACAAAGGTTTGATTTGATTTAATTCCTTTTTTTTATTTTTATATATATATATCTTATAAAAACCTCCTTACCGAGAAAAATAGAGTATTAAAGTACTTCTTTGTAAGTGTGCGAAGCTAATTTTTTTGTGCACCCATAAGCCATAAGCCATAAACCTGAGGGTGAAGATTATACACATTTTTGGAAAATGAAAAAGAAGAATATATAGTTTCTGCAGCTGTGAAATAAGATTAAGGAGAAATTTAAAAGAAAAGAAAACGATGGAGAAAACAGATGAAAAAAAAAAAGTTTTTTTTGGTAATGGTAGGCATCCATTTCCTATCATAAAGGTTCTTTGTTTTGTGTTTATTTTATTATTGGTTTAGTTTGGTTTTGAGTTTGAGGAAAAGAAAAGGAAAAAAAAAAAATGAAGAAAAAGAAAAAAAAAAAAAAGGTAAAAAGGAGAGATGAGAAAAAAGAAAAAAAATGAGATTTGGTTTTTGGGCTTTCGAAATGGTTTGTGTTTGTCTCAACATGCAAAAAATTTATTTGAACTTTCAAAAGGATTCATGTTAGATTCACTTTCACCAGAGGTTTTCTTGGATTTTCGAAAAGATTGACGTTTGTTCTAGTTGGAAGTTTTAAAAGAGGTATGAGTTTCGGTGAATTGTGATTTATTGAACTTTTAAAAAAAATAGCATTAATTTCAATATATTAATACAAATTTCTTGCAAGTGCGGCTCACTTAATGCATAATTCCACATAAGAGGGTTGAAATTACTAAGTTTCAAATCAAATTTGATTTGGCAAACTCATTCATGGATCCCCTTTGACCAGATGAGAATGAGATGACCTTTCAAAGTAATTTTGATTGTTTCCCAAGGACACCAATTTTTCTCCGCCAAGTATAACTCCAATTTTCGATTATGTACACGAATTTTGTAATTTTTTATTTTTCAGACAGGCTAACAAATTAATGGTAAAAGAGTCAAAAGTCTTTGAGTCAAATGAAATGATAAAAATATTTAGAAAGATATTTTAATTACAACGGGCTATAATGCACTCACAGTGGAGGTCCGCTGCTATATGTATACGAGGTTAACCACAACTAAATGTCGAACATAAGAATTCCTTTAAGTAAGGGAAGACAAACAGATAGAAAGAATCCATTTGATAATTATTTCCATTTTCATTTTTATTAAACTGAGCCTTGCAGACTTCAACTTTTGTTGCATGTTTTCAACCAGTTGGTGAAGAGCATGAGAAGGCTAAACGAGAAACCCAAGTGGTGTTCAAAACAATAGAACATGGACTTGGGGATAAGAAATTTTTTGGAGGGAGACAATTGGTTTGGCAGACTTGGCATTTGGGATGGATAGCTGGTTGGCGAGGAGCTACAGAAGAATCAGCTGGCTTAAAGTTGCTAGAACCAAATATGTTTCCTCACTTGCAAACTTGGATAAGCAGTTCTGAAGATGTCCCCGTGGTCAAGGAAAACCGTTGTAAAAAGCACATTTTACGACCATAAAATATGGGTCGTCAGTAGCATGGCATGAAACAAATTTTTATTGCCAACGCCCATAATGTCTTTGGAAAAAGTCCTAAGTTTCGTCGGAAATGCACTTTTGTTTGGCGGGAAGAATTGGCACCACTTGTATTAACAACGAGTAAAGTTCTTATCAGAAATTAAATGGTTATTTCTGAAGGTTTACTCATGTTGAATAAATTGATTTAGTATTTTCGAGAGAAAAAAAATCATATTGGTAATGTTTTTGTACTTTTGAGGGAAAAAAAGTCCTCTCAGTAATGCTTTTACATTTTCAAGAGTGATTAGTTGTTGTTAGAAGTAAGCATATTTTTTTCCGACAAATTTTTTTTTTTTTGGTCAGAATACATTTTTAAGGCATATGGTATTGTTGGAATCAATTATTTACCAATGGTTACATGTGTCGTTGGAATAAATAGATCATATAATTTAGAATACATATGAAAAAATACACAAAACCGTATTAAAATAGTACTATCCATTAGTGCAAATTGTTGGCTTATTTCAAACCCCTAAGAGAGAAGTTCATTGCATCAGCAAGATCATAGACTAGTCTTTAAATTGAATCTGGCTACCGTTAGACGTCGACACACACATCAGCTCAGACAATGCATCATCAATAGTCAAGAGTCGCTCATGAACGTTAGCTAAAGCATACTTTTGAAATGTACCATGCAATGCTTTTCCCTTTTAAGTGCTATTAGGAGAAAAGTATATGAAAGCATGTGGTCAGCATTTCCAAAGAGGGCACTATAGCCTTTAAAGAAAAGAAAATTAATGAAAAAAATTTGAAAATTTTGAGTTTTAACGATAAAGACAAAATAAAGGGTAAAGTAAATAATACCATAATTGTTTTTTTATTATAAAAATGTGATTTTTCGTTAAAATAAACAGTACCGAAAACTTTCATTAAAATTCATTTTTTAAAAATGATGATTTATATACCATCCTATCAGTAATAGAACCCCAATAAAAGTTTAATTTACATATGCAATCTGTTCTTTTATTTTCTTCTTCTGAAGACATCATGACTGACGTACACAATCACGTACTCCATTTTCTGCGTCTAGGGAGTCATCTCTTAGGAATAAGGATCTTCTCCAGATTCTCTTTGTGAGGATCCTAAAAATTCTCAAATTGTATTCGTTCATCGTACATCGTGCGGTCAGAAATCATTTTAAATACTTTTATTTAAAATTAAATATGAATAGTATCTGACGAAAACTGGCCGCACGATGTACGATGAACGAACACGATTTGAGAATCCGGAAAGGATCCTCATTCATCTATTAGGGACTCTTGACCAAAAAACCTAAGGATGTCATATTTTATGATGTGACTTTAATTATATGTAACACTTAGTGTTACGAAATATTTAGCCATTTTTAAATTATTAAATCATTTATTTTCAATCTTAACTATTCATTTTCCATACTAAAATGTGATGTACAACTGAAGTTTTTTTGCATATTCTATATGAAAGAAGCCAATTCCCCGTTAAATTCCCAAAACCCTGTAGTCGAAGCACAAGCAGCAAAATTGATTGAAAATAACAAAAATGGCAGAAGTGTAAGCACTCACGTACGCATGCACCTTCCAATAATATTTTATATGAAAGAAGCCAATTCCTCCCTAAATTCCCAAAACCATGTGCTTGAAGCACAGGCAGCCGATTTAATTGTGGGGGTATAAATAGATCTAGAAACTCAGCACAACAAATCAGGAATCTCAACACAAAAATTACAAAAATGGCACAAGTGAAACTACTAGGACTCTGGCCTAGTCCATATGTTTATAGGGTTATATGGGCACTAAAGCTCAAGGGTGTGGAGTATGAGTATGTAGAGGAGGATGTGTTATTCAACAAGAGTGATGAGCTTCTAAAGTACAACCCAGTGCACAAGAAGGTACCTGTTCTTGTTCATGATGGGAAATCAACTGCTGAGTCCATTGTCATTCTTGAGTACATTGAAGAGGCATGGCCACACAACCCCTTGCTTCCTAAAGACCCTCACCAAAGAGCCGAGGCTCGGTTTTGGACAAAGTTTGGAGAGGACAAGGTAATTATTCTTGACAGTTTTAACATATTATGTCATCACAGTGATTGAGCATATGATTTTAATTATATTATTCAAGTATGTTACCAACATTGGTGATGATGTAATAATATGACGGATCAGATTGTCTATCAACTTAACATTTTATTTAAACCAAACTAACCAAAATGTTTTGTGCAACATAGAACCAAGCTTTTCTTGGATTCTTTTTGGCCACTGGGGAAGAACAAGTGAAAGCGGTAAAAGAAGCGCTGGAAAATCTTAAAATCTTGGAAGAGCATGGACTGGGAAACAAGAAGTTCTTCGGCGGCGACAAGATTGGATTGGTCGACTTGGCATTTGGGTGGATAGCTTTGTGGCTGGAAGTCCTGGAGGAATCAGCGGGTGTTAAAGTGTTTGAAGCTGATAGCTTTCCTCGCTTGCATGCATGGATTCAAAGTTTCAAGGAGTCTCCAACAATCAAAGAAAACTTACCTGATCGTGATCGCAGTGCATTCTTGAACTATTACAAAGGCCGAAGGGCAACAATTGTTGCTTCAGCACAGTCATGAACAATATATACATTGGCAAGTGTTGCTATTGTCGTTTCTTTGTTACTTGTAAGGTAGTATTAGTATACATGGATGGTGTCGTTTCTGTATTTTGCTTTCCAGTAATTCCCAGAAAATAAAAGCTTGCTTGCCGTTAAATTTGCATATACCATTGGAGCTAAGGATCTTCATTTTCCTACTCTCTATTGTTTTTTTTCTCGTGATAGGGAGACATCAGTTCGTATAAAAAAAAAATTAGGGGTTTTTGAACATAGACCTTGCAAAAGATTAAAATTTAAAAAAAAAAAAAAAAAAAACTGGTAATAGATTACATAATCAATTTAATCCCTTAAAGTGTACTTTTATTAAAATTTATATTCAATTTTCGTTATCTCAACATTAAATTTTAATTTTATTAATATGCACATATTTAGTTTTTAATTATAAATGAACATAATATTAAAAGAAATTTGTGATACAAAAATGTGTAAGCGTACAGACATGACTGTACCGAAATATATAAAATTGACTTTTTTGTACCGAAATGTTTGTATCAAAATATATTTTAATGAACCTGAATATGTGTACTGAAATGTATTATATTGAATTAATGTACCTAAATATATATACCGAAATGCACGTACCAAAATATAGTATATTGACCTATGGAGCGTGAGTGCCGTGTAAAAGAAAGATTATGTGATGGTTATGTTTTAATTATTAGGTGTGAGTTTATTGATAAATTTTATTTTTATTGTTAATTTTATTTTGTACTTAATGGTAATTATGCAATAGGATAATAAAAACATCATATTTAAAATTTAAATCTGATGTAGAGAGAGTTTACGTGAGTTTAAATAAAATTTTCCAATAATTTTTTGCTACTTTCAGTCGTTCACCCTGGTATCTTTAATGCATTATAGCACCCCCACAACCATTGATTATCAGAAATCGTACACCAAACCATGAAATGATTTACCATAGCACACTTCTTTGAATTGTACAATATATGCATGGTAAGCCAGGATTTTTAAATAATGAGTCATGATTTTGATCAGAAAAAACTTTATTGAACCATTTTTATTGAGCATTTGGTAGAAACATGTCAAGGCTTATGGCAGTATATATCAACAACTACTATGATAGGTAGAGGTTTTTCAAGATTGGCTACAAAAAACTGTTGAGTATTGTTGAAGACTATCGAGACTTGTCAAATGAGGCATTTCATCGAGTATTTGCTGCGTACAATAGAGTCGCACACAAGAAGAGACGAAAGGAAGACAAGGAGGATAAAAAAAAAAGGAGAATAAGTAGAAGGAGTATGTTGTAATTTAATTTCCTTAAATGTTTACAGGATCAAATACAATATACATACAAATATACATAAAGTTTTTGAAATTCTTGAAATTAAGGACAATCAATGACTTCATGATGGCTCCGCGACTGTGCATGATTTTCTTTCTAATTAAGTGGCACTATTAAATGGCTTTTATTAACAATATCTAGGTGAGAAAAATAAGTGAACGTGACATCATTGCTAACGTACATATGCACCTTGAATTGTCTCTGTTGTTGACTCTTGACTCTATCGCCCAAATATCATAGCTTACGTGAGAAAAGCCAGTATTCCCTTAAAATTATGAACTTGTATCTCCACCAAGTCGTTTGTTGGGCATAATTATAAATACATCTAGGAACCACAACACAAGATAAGAAAAATGGCAGAAGTGAAACTACTAGGAGCCTGGCCTAGTCCCTATGTTCAAAGGGTTATATGGGCTCTAAAACTCAAGGGTGTAGAGTTTGAGAATGTAGAAGAGGATGTGTTATTCAACAAGAGTGATGAGCTTCTCAAGTACAACCCAGTACACAAGAAGATTCCTGTTTTTGTTCACAATGGAAAGCCAGTTGCAGAATCCATTGTCATTCTCGAGTACATTGAAGAGGCATGGCCACACAACCCCTTGCTTCCCAAAGACCCTCATCTCAGAGCCGAAGCTCGGTTCTGGGCAAAGTTCGGAGAGGACAAGGTAAATTTTGTGCAGTCAAACTGTTCGACATATTATGTTGTATTTGAATATGTTATCGAGCTTTATGATCGATGATGACATAAAATGCCAGACTGTCTTGAAACATAACCTTTTTATGTGAACGCCAACTAACACGTGTTTTGTCCAACCTAGGACCGAGCTTTCCGCGGCTTCTTTTTTGTCACTGGAGAAGAACAAGTTAAGGCTGTCAAAGAATCGCAGGAAAATCTTAAAATCTTGGAAGAGCATGGCCTGGGAAACAAGAAGTTCTTCGGCGGAGAAGAGATTGGATTGGTCGATTTGGCGTTCGGGTGGATAGCTTGGTGGCTGGAAGCCTGGGAGGAAGTAGCTGGGGTTAAAGTGTTTGAAGCTGATCGCTTTCCTCGCTTGCAGGCATGGATTCAAAGGTTCAGGGAGGTTCCCACAATCAAAGAGAACCTTCCTGATCGCAATGCACTGTTGACGTTTTTCAAAACCCGAAGAGCAACGATTATTGCTTTAGCAAAACCATGAACATCACAATGCTATCATTTCTGTATTTTACTTGTTCAATAATTCCCAGAAAATAAAAGCTCTTGAAGTTCAACTTTTGCATATATTTTCAGCAACTTAATGGGATGTGTTTATATTTCTGCGGAAACGAAGAGATAAAGAAGTAGCAAACCAAAGAGAGAAGGAAAATGAAGGTGGAAAACAGTGCACAAAAGCAGGCAGTGGCACACATGCAAAAAAAAAAAATTAGGGTAAAGTACAAAAAAACTACATCACTATTAGTAGCACAACACTTTCATACTTTATCTTTTAAAATTGACAATATCATACCTCATCTTTAGAATTTGTGTCAATGTTATACCTTCCATTAGCTTGCCCATTTATTTCTCAGTTAAATGCTAACATAGCTTGATCTGGAATCAATTTTTTATTAAAAAATTAATAAAAAATTATTAAAAACAAAAAAATCATTTAATATTATTTAAATATTAAAATTTAAAAAAAAAAGTACATAAAAAATTAAAAAATAAACCTCTCCTTTTGTCCCTCCCTCCTCTCTCTCTTCCCCATCTTCCTGCAACCCAGAAAGAAGAAGGAGGAAGAAGAAGAAGAAGAGAAAAAAAAAAAAAAAAAAAAAAACCCCAAACCAAACCCAGTTCGTCCCCCCTCCCTCCACCACAAACTCAACCCCCTGCAACCCAGAAAGGAGGAGGAAGAAGAAGAAAAAAAAAAAAAATAACCAACCCCAACCCAACCCGAAGGAGGAAGAAAAAGAAAAAGAAGGAAAAACCCCGCCTCCCCCCCCCCCCCCGGGCGGCACCCACCCTCTTCCCTCCACACCCATTCCCCCCCCCCCCCATTTTCTCCACGCCCAGATTCTCAACCTTCAAAATCGGTCTGGTGAAGGTTTCATGATTCCACCTCAACGGGATCTAGGTTTTTTCTGGGTTTTTTTTTTTTTTTTGGGTTGCAGGTAATGGGTGCGAGGTTGGGTGCAGAGGGTGGGTGCGGAGAGTGGGTGCGGGGAGAAGAGGGGATGGGGTGCGGGGAAAACAAATTGGTGTTTTTTTTTTTTTCTCTTCTTTTTTTTCTAGGTTGCAGTTGTAGAAAGGGGGAAGAAGATGAAGACGGGGAGAAGAGAGAGAAGGGGGGAAGGGGATGAACTGATATTGTGATGTTGGTTTTTTTATTAGTATTTTTTTAATAACTTTTCTTTATTATTTTAATATTTAAAAAATATTAAATGTTTTTTTTTAGTTTTTAATAATTTTTTAATAAAAAATGGGTCCCGGATCAAGACACATCAATATTTAACTGAGATATAAACGGCCAAGCTAATAGAAGGTATAACATTGACACAAATTCGTAAGACGAGGTAACGACATTATCAATTTTAAAAGATGAGGTATGAAAGTGTCGTGATACCAATAGTTGAAGTAGTTTTTTGTACTTTACCCAAAAAATTAAAAAAAAAGACGCAGTCACTCACTCCCGACTTTATTTTTCTTTTCTTTTCTTTTTTTTTTTCAGCTAAAACAGTGAAGAACTTACACACTATAATTGTATGTGAAGAGAGAGATAGACATTGTTAAAACATGGATTCGAAAGTTTTTCTCCTACAAACGCTACCAAAATGTAAGAGGATGGCTTGGTTTCATCCTAAAACGTCATCGATTAAAAATACACAATTTGAAGACTAAGGGGTAGATTTGTGTGAAATATTACTTAAGGTCAAATAAGATGGCATATTATAATTAGTAATCTCCACCTAACCTCCTTTACAGATTGGTTGGAGCCGATGCAAGTTAGAACTGCATCCAACCAGCTAGAAGAAGATAAACACAGGCAAAAAGAATATGGAGGAAGTGAAGGTACTAGGGTTCTTGACAAGTCCAACTGCTTACAGGGTTATATGGGCTCTGAATCTCAAGGAAATCAAATATGAATATCTAGAAGACGACATTTTTAACAAGAGCGATTTGCTTCTTCGCTTAACCCAGTGCATAACAAGGTTCCGGTGTTTGTCCAAGGAGGAGAAACTATTGCAGAGTCCATTGTTATTCTCTAGTACATTGAAGGGGCATGGCCGCAGAACCCACTGCTGCCAAATGACCCTCATGCAAGGGCCGTGGCTCGGTTTTGGACAAAGTTTGGAGATGACAAGGTAATCCTACCTCCCTAACTCTAACCTCGTTGGACATAACTTGGATGAACTAATAACAAGCGGTTTTCTTGCCTAGAGATTCTCAGACTGATATAATATGATGGCTTCACTGACTAGTTTTCTTTTGAGTAATTCAGAAGGAAAACTTTTTGGATTTCTTCAAGGGCGCTGGAGAAGAGCAAGCAAGAGCAGCTAAAGATGCCCAATAACATCTGAGAATCTTAGAAGAGCATGGCCTTGGTGGAAGAAGTTTTTATTTTTTATTTTTTTTAACAGAAATGAGATAGGAATGACGGACTTATCTTTTGGATGGATAGCATTCTGGCTTGAGGCCAAGGAAGAAGCAGCTGGTGTTCAAGTGCTGGAAGTCGATAGCGTCCCACGCTTGGAGGCATAGATTAAAAATTTCAAGGAAGTTCCTGTGATAACAGAAAATCATCCTGATCCAAGTCATCTGTTAGCCTATTTTAAACGCCTAAGTGAGATGTATACGAAGCCAGCAACTTGTTGATATCCAAGTCTTAAAATTTTGAAGCACAGCATGTGAACCAAACACGAATAAAGGTTAAAAAATAAGGAGTTGTATTGGATATAAAAATAAAAAAAATGCAAAAAGCAGTAGCTTCTCAGTTCCAAACGTCAATAGTTTCAACCACATCTGTGTACCTTTGAAACTCTGCATAAGCTTCATAAACCCTTCATTAACTGTCAAATTATAAAGGTTTTATGAAAATGAATTAACACTCACAATATATTTTTCTCTGATCAGTGAAATTTGTAGAGGTAGAAATCGTGCGTCTGTTCTTTCAAATAATCAGAGATTGCAAGGAGATCGGGCTCTGTGAGTGAATGCATGCTGGGTTGTGGGGCTTAGCTTTGTGTATTTTTAGCACTCGCTTCTGAGAGCAAAGTTTCAAGTTCACCTTTTCGGTATAACTTCACAGTATCTGCGTATCAGAAGTATGAGCAACATTAGACATTAATATATTTTCACCTTGTTCAACTTCGCTCTCTTTTAAGGTTTTCACTTTGTCACGGGACATTTTATAACTAGCCAGCACGGCCAACACGAAGATAAACAGCTGTTGACTCAAAAAGTGGAGTTCTTTACGTATTTGCCTGTGTTTTTTACTTTCTTATCACATTGGTCTTCTATGTTTTTAAGAGTCTATGATCACGTACTGTCACATGGAATTCAACCCTAAACTTCCCACTTACTTTTAAACTAAAAAAATTACAAATTATTTTGCTAAAGACCAGTGCCATGAAAGACGAAACGTTCATGTAGGAGTATTATACCTGTACAACCCCCAATGTGTTTCCCACCTGCATGAAAAGGAAAAGAAGTGTGAGCTTTTATTATAATTAAACACCCAATAAGATCAATAATAGAAATTGCAATATGACAAACTTATAATGCGTTCGAGCACATTAGTTGGTAATATTTTTCGTCAGATAATGCCTATCACTGAATGAAGCCACTGTTGAGAAATTATGCCGAGGAAGGAATAACTATGAAGGCAAAATCTAACGAACAAAATTTTCTTTTCTAATAGCAGTTTACTAAATTGCCTGAACTTGAAAATGTTAACCATTTTGAGATTTACATTTAGCTTCTGAAGATATAAACTGTTAGTAGTCTGACTTACGCCTTTACACTGTTGACCATCAACAGGAGCACAAATTTTCAAGCATCAACTCTAGGCATCTCCAAACTGTTAAAAGAACCTAAGGAGTTTCATTTCTATTCCGCCAATTGCTCAGTAACAAAAAAGGAATGGAAAAGAGAGTTTGAGGAGGTTTGATTAGTCTTTACTTTTGTTTGTAGCCTTGGAGGATGAGATTAGTGTTTCAAAAGAGAACAACGAAGGGAATATAACCTTGAAATTGAATTTGGAGAAAAGAATGCCAAAAAAGAAGATTGAGTGTTTGAGAAAAGAATGGAAACAGGATTCAGTAATTCACGTTTTGGTTAACATTCAAACTTTAAATAGAAAAAAAAAAACCCCCAAACTACAAACGGATAACATCCACAAGACTATACTTCTAGGTTTGTCGGGGAAGATAAACAATTTGTCACATCAAAGATTATGTTCTTCATCAACAATGGGGGATTCCCACATTTTTTTAATTTACCGTTGCACTTATTAAATGACAAACTAATGAACTACAACGTATAATAAGTATTACGGATAACTTAACTTGTACAAAATTGCAATAAACATCATGTCGAGATATTATATAAAAGAAATATTTGTTTTAAGCTACCCAGAGCAGCAGCCTAGAGTAGCCTAAACAGGGATCCACCCTTGGATCCATCATATGAATATCGATGTGGGTGGGAGATCAGGTTGTCAATTGAGCAGAACATAACATGTTTGAGATGTTTTAGGTTTTACAGAGTTGCTTACCGATAAAAACATTAGGGACAGTATGTTGTCCTGTAAGCCTCTCCAATACCTTTTGCAGCTGTGGTCCTTGGGGACCTGTAGAAGAGAAATAGCTTTCAAATTCAGTGATGGAATCAAACAAGGACTCTTCGACAAAAACCACTACAGGAAAGCAATAAGGTAAGATCAAAGTGGATGTATGTGGAGCAGTAGCGAATGGATTCCCGGGTTTAAGATTGGAGGTCATTTTTTGATTTCAATCACCACCGGGCAGCAAGCTCCACGCTTCTCAGTAAACTTCTAGCCGTACCCTGTCCGCCAACCTGCACTGTTCGGGGTCTGTCATAGCACAATTCTTCTTGGAGGAGGGTTGGTTTGCCCGGGTGACTGATCCTGCCATAATGTACTCCTACCTATAGCACTGGCAACCGAAGTCAAGCATATATACGACAATCTTCATGCATGAATAGCCGGGAGGAAAGAAAGGGCGGTAGATGATAATGATAAGGGGTGTCGCGTCTGGACCCTGCTCCTACCCACCGGGGGGCACTATAGCATGTTGGGAATAAGGGGGGACACACTGGAAGTAACCACTCCCTTGGTTGGGGGCTGTGCCGCCCTGCCTTTCGATCTATACGCAGTTGAGTAGGCCAATCACGAACGCTACGGGTGTGGGAATTTTGTGTTATAAAAGCACACTTATTTTCTTGATTCAAGAAACATTATTTTCGATCATCCTGAAATCCCTAGAAATGTGAGGACATTCCCAGAACCTTTCTGTTTCGAAAGGTGAATAGAGCTTGACAAGTTGCTCTTGAAACTATCCACTATTCATACATTGTATACATAATCAGCTGGCCTACCATCAAATTTTACATTCCAACTATGCTACCACATTGTCAAGCACAGAAAACTGAAGCTCTATTTACAATTTACATTAAATCTACGGACTCAACTGCAAACTCAAGCATTGCCATGTAATGGATAGTAAAAAATTCATACCCAGTTCATCCAATTCAATCACGATCGGCTCCACACCAAGCCTTTTGAATAACGATTTCACCTCAGATGAGTACCTTCAAACACAATTTCCAGAAAAAAAACCCAATTCAAATTTCTCGAAAAGAAACCAAATTTACAGCAAAAACAACACCCAAATTGCAAATTTACGAAATTTAATAGCAAAGGAGATTGTGATAAGATGCACTCACGAACACCAAGTTTTGGAATAGACGACAACAGGGTTCTCATCCACCGTCTTCTTAACGCTATCTTCGAGCCGGGAACCGAAGGAGGAGGAAGCCATGGCCTGAACCGACATGGGTCTCCATCGTCTCGAGCCGCCATGGACGCTGGAAAGGTTGGTGCTCGAGCTACCTCCCGAACTGTAACTGTTGTTGAAAGGAACACAGAAACTGGATGACTTGTTTGCAGACGAAAGAATGCGAGGGGAATTTAGAGAAACGGATGCGAAATTGGTGAGATTATATGAGACTGCCATTGCTGTTGTTGCTGTCTCTCTCTCTCTCTCTGTCTCTGGCTTCCGGCTTTCTTGGAGCTTTTTGCTTGGCTTTTTGGCCTATCTCACTTTGCTTGCTTCCTCCGCCTTCCTTTTGGTTCTTTTACTGGTTTGGGATTTTGACTGTCAGATTCAGGTTCTTTGTGATTCAGCGACGGATGAAAAGTGAAAACAGAAACTGGGTTTTTTTTGCTGCCGTAGGTTTGAGGCTTTTGGCAGTTGGACTGAGGAGAACACAAGCCACAGAAGCAAAAAGCATTAACCTGCAAAAAGCTATGGACTTATGGGGCTTTAGGCTTTTGTACAGGAGCCATCTTAGGGAGCCTGTATTTTTCTTTTGGGCCTAGATCTCCTTCCTCGTTTTCTTTTCGATTTTGATAGGATTTAACTCTTTTTTTCTACCAAAAATAAACACACGGATAATTTTGGAGAATAGTTCGTCTATGGAACAGATGTCCGTTCTTAGAAAAAAGAATGAAAAATCATTGACATTTCTTCAATAATCAAAGGGGCCGTAGCTCAGTGCTAGAGCATTTGACTGCAGATCAAGGAGACATTTTGTTAATATCTTGCCAACAATATATCCAAACATGTTATTCATACATTTTCGACAATATTGATGCATGTTCACTTTTTAATGAAGAAAAGACTTCTTAAATAAATATTCCTTTTATGGGTAAGAATTAAAAATAAAAAATGTAAGATAAGTTTTACATTTTTATATTTTTAACCGTTTGATCTTTGATCAAAAATACAAAAATCAAGATTTAATAGTTAAAACTCAAAGAGTATAAGATATTTCAGAGCACCATAAATTTTTGTTTCAAGCAATAGTTTATAGGTTTTTTTTTTATCCAACCCATTAATATGATCCTTAAAATTGAAAATCAATTAATGTAGTTCCTGAAAATTGATGTCTCAAATCAATGTGATTCTTTTATCACAATTCCATAAAAAACTGTTAGTGCTCATGTGGCACATAACTATGTCCCATAAGTCTAATTAATATTGCCATTTGGATTAGAAATGCTTAAAATAATAAAAAAACAATTTTTTATTTTTGAATAATAAAAAACTTAAAAATAAATAAATAAATAAATAAATAAATACTCATCTTCTCCCACCCGAGGAAGCTGCACCCCTCCACTTTGGCTTCGAATCAGGAAATATATGCCTGATATCCAGAAGCCCCAAAGCCCTTAATATTGCATCCACCACACAATGAAGCAACACATCCCAAAATTCAAAAATTAAATCGAAAATGTAATTAAATACATTAGAAAATGTGAAATTATGGGAAGAAAAAAGCAGATTAATGGAGGAATTACCGTCAGAATGGGCATCCCAACCTCTGTCATGAGGAATGTCGATGCCGCCGATGATCAAAGGGTACCTGGACTCCAGCTTGTGCAGGTCGAACCCGTACCCGACCCGAAAAAGCAAAAGATTGGACGGAGTGGCGGAAGTTGGAGCTTGGTCGACCTCCAAGGCCGTGCTCGCAGAGGTGCAACACAAAATTTTTTACAGAATTGTGACGGAATGATTACATTGTTTTGCAATACTCATTTTCAAGGACTATATTAATCAATTTTCAATTTCAGAAACCATCTTGATGTGATGCGTTAATTTCAAGGAATATTTGTGATAAAAACTCTAGTTTATAATCATTTTAGTTGTACAACTATGATCCGCTTAGCTATGTTAATGTAGACTTTGTCCTTGTTGATTAGACTTTACAAGGATTCTTGCAAGCCACTAAGTACACTCCTCTGTGAGTATAAGATTCATCACGTGACCAGTGACAACCAAATTTTTCTTCTCTACATCCGGATCATAAGATTATGAGTATAGTACTTATTACATGACCGGTGACACCCAAGTCCTTCTCATGCTGTGGTGTGCTGTGGAGGAGTTCGGGGCTCTGTTTTGGGGTCCTGTTGTCACTCTGTTTTCATCCAGCTTTGGGGCAATAGTTCTGTTGATTTCCAAAGGTTGTAGGGGTTGTTCGTTTGGTAAGCAAGTTGATGGCGGAGGTAGGAAGCTGGTTAGGTTTACTTTGGTGTTTTTCCTGTTCAGGCCTCAAAACTATATTTTGGGCTGTTGGGTTACTATGGAGGTCCATCTTTTGGTTTGTGTGTTTCTTGTATTTGGGCCCTCTCTCAGGTAATCTATTGTGTTATAAATAAAGTAAGCCTTTATCCATGTATATCTTAGTAAAGCCAAGAGCCCCATCAATTTTCTGACTCAGTGCTATTTAATTCCAAACCAAAGCATGAGAAATAATGATACAACACATTTATTTATGAATTGTGTCTCTATGTCAGACAAGGCTGGCTGCATGGTCAGAGACTCTTTGCTGGCTGGTTTCAGGTTTAGGGTTGCAACACTCGTCTCTTCACTGCATGTGTAGTCAGTGTGTGTGTGCACGGTCCATACGGGAATGGCACAACCTTAATTATGGAAATTGGTGGTTTATGCCCCACAAACAATGGATGGGCTGCCAACTCAGGGTTGCAACCTGAGCTGAAGGTGTTTTTTGTTGACCTGCATCGTTTAATACATGTTTCGGAGTGTTGGATTTTGATCTCGATAAGTATATATACTTATCAAAAGGAAGTTATTATTTGTCATTTGAGTGAGTATAAGCTAGGATTCTTCATTGGCATTAATAATATCAAGAGTAAGTTGATCAAAAGTAAGAAAGTAGTCAAAATCAAGGTACCGGAAATTTTATTTGGGTTATCTGATTGTTTCTGTAGAATCATACGTTTGGAATTTTTTGGAGGATGATTCATATGCAAGTGTTGAAGAACATAAAATACCATGTTCGAAACTTGAAAAACGAAAATATAATGTACAAGTGGTTCGATAGTTAATAACAGTTAGGATTTTTGTGATTAAACCCTAGACTTGATATTGAAATATTTAAGTTGGAGACAATGTCGTACAATTAAGTGGAAAAACAGGAACATAAGATATCTGAATGACATTTAAGGAGAATAACCATGTGACAACCTCTTACAAATAGAATCTAGATTCCAGCAAACCACTGCACCACTCAATTCAAATTGTACTTAAAAAGTACTCAAACAGTGCATGCAGCTGGAGTTCGTGAAAGCAACATGACATTTGAACGAGAATCTAAAACTTTATTGACTAATTTCAGACTGTGTGGCTTTATGTGCTGCCTGTTCATGATTGATATATTTAGGGTACAATCAGAGACCCTACTGGCCCAAAATGAATTGCTGCATTTCTTTTACTTTAAGGTCCAAAATCCTACGGACGATCCATATAGGTCCACTAACACCAGGCTGCGCAGAAGACACAACATGTGAAGTGAAGGAACAAAGTCTAATTCTTCACTTGTGCAATAATAAGCAGAAGAGAAATTTGATGTGATTGTGGCAGTGAAGAACCGTGGCCATACCCATGTGTTATTTTTAATGTTACTGGCAGAAAATGTCTGTTTATGGAGAAGATGTTGGAAAATAATAGAGAGAAAAGAACAAAAAATAACTGGATCTGTTATCTGCAGCCAGGTTTTTTGAGGAAGGCTCAGTTTGCTCATGTGAGTTGGGGTTGTGGTGGTGAAAGACTTGAAAGAGTATCGTTCATTCTCTCAGTTGAAATCCTTAATTGGGATTTTGAATTCAGCTGCAGCATGGGGTTCTCATGTGGGGTGTTTTCTACAGACTTGGCCTTTTGTATGGTGAAGAATAAAAGCCTAATGGCTGGCTGCCTCATACAGCTTTTGACTAGATGGATAGGGTTTTGTGTGTATGTGACTGTACTTATTATATGTGTGACGAGAAGTCACTGTAGCTATATCTCAAGCCAATCTCGTATGTTTGCCATTGTGGAAAAACTAAAACACATAGCAGTGCATAATTGACTTTAAATATGTACTAAAACGGTAACATTCCCGACAGGTAAGTGTCTCTTGTGCCAACAACACTTTCTTCAAATATTTTTGTTCATCTTTGTTTCTTATAGTCTGCTTTCATGTGCTATTTACAGTGCATCAAAAGCAGAAGCTATTAAAAACCAATAATTTTGATTTGCTTCAATCACATTATTTGGAGATATCTGACAGAAAAAGAAAAGAAAAAAAGGGAATTATGGTTCTGTAATTTACACTAAAACACATAATGTCAGTTTAGATATTATATGTACATCTTCACAAGTTTTTCACTGAGATTTACTTTGGTAGATTTTTGGCAGTAAACCTAGCAATATCGTATCTTTTGTATTTGTGCAGAAAACAGTAGAAATTGATGTTTGGTTTGATTTCTATTTGTGCAGAAACCTATCTATATCCAATAATCTGTCTTCTGTACACTGAATCAATCACATTCAATGAGGTTGATTTTTTCCCTTATAAAGAAACTTGAGCAGTTCATCCAATTCGTTGATGAAAGGAACATGAGCAGTTTTATCAAGTCCTACAAAAGAACCAGCTCATTTGCACCATTGGACCTTCATAACCAAACAGTTTCCTAATCTATTGCCTAACCACCGAGTACTTCTAATTCGTTGATGTACCAGCATTACTAGTTCATTCATGTTATAATACTTGCATATATCAACGGTTATATACCCTAAGTTCATGTGCTACCAATCATGTCGTCTACAATATTATGACACGTAAATTAGTAACATCACGTGGCCGTCTCACCATCATTCTCAAAAACTTATCCATAACACAATCCTCATCACCTGTTCAATAAGCTTTAACTTTCTGCTGATATCATTATATGCATAATGCCCTTTCCCTTTTCCTCCTCCCTGAGCCATTTAGAAAGAAAAAAAAAATTAGAAATGATTACCGGCCAATACTTATATTAGTATTCTGGCAGAAAGGTTTAGTCATTGGCTTCCTTTACATAATCAAACATGTTTAAACAATTAATTCTCACACAACATTTCAACTTATCACTCCAAAAGGCAAAAGTTTTGAACTGCATTCCTTCCTTTTTAGATATTGCTTTACAAAGAAGATTTAACTGTAATTTTCATGGAGGGCTTTGTGGCTTCTATCCATGTGCAAGGGCAACAGAGGCTTAATAAACTTGTATTTTTATTTGATCATTAAGTTGGTCAAACCTCAAAGATAATAGTTGTTAAAGGGAATGGTGATGTGCAGCCAAATTGCAATTTGGCTAATTCTCTAGAGGGAGAGAATAGAGAGAGAAAACAAAGGTGGTGGGTGTGGTGGACTCGAGCTTTCATTCTTCCATTGATGGGTCCTACCCATCTGATGATAGATGCTTGTGGCAAGTTGCCAATCTTAAAAACTTTTGAGTTAGTGGGCTGGCCATTTACTTTAATAGGCTTTACGGAAATACATGGGTTTAAGAGAATGTAGAACTATTTTTAGAGCAATATTGCTTCAGTAGTTGCTCTTGGCTGAGAATTAGGAACCTTTGCACATGAAAAACCATGTATTAATGCAAGATGGAGAGGAAGTGGGAAAAGGGACCTCTTAATTAGTTTAACACTTGAACTTAGCCGCAAACGCTGGCATTAGTCGCAGTCATATTGAGCTTATGTGTTTCCACTATGTACTCGAGTTTGGATTTTTTTTTTTTTTTTTAAATAAATTTGTTTGTATAAGAAAAAACACTTAAACATAGCCGTTGTGTGGTTATGCTCGCATGATCACTAATTTTTCTTAGTTGTATGTAAATAGTATGAGATAAATGGGGACATGAAAATAGGTAGAACT
Organism: Pyrus communis; assembly: GCF_041283825.1. Taxonomy (NCBI): domain Eukaryota; kingdom Viridiplantae; phylum Streptophyta; class Magnoliopsida; order Rosales; family Rosaceae; genus Pyrus; species Pyrus communis. The sequence continues at coordinate 22,070,503 of NC_142574.1, forward strand.
GGAAACCTGTGATTGAACTCGATCATTGGATTAATATGATACAAAAGAACGGTCTTGAACTTCAGAAAAAATAAAAATAAAAATGAAAAAGAAGAAAAAAGAAGCCTCATCATCCTCGGTTTACAAAACTCCCAAACATTTTCGGTACTTGGGTTGGGCCTTTGGAGAGGGCTCTTTGTCTTTGTGTGCTATCTATTTGTTTTCTTTCCTTTGTATGATATACACTAATTTTTTTTTCTTTTTCTTTCATTTTTTAACACCATGAGAGTTAATTAAGTGTCTGGTTAATCTTCTGAATGGATAGGTAAATCTTTTTAGAACTGGGAAATGCATCTTCTATGGCAAGCTGTGGTTCTCTTTTGGACCTGCTTGGTTTCTCCTTTCCACACATTGCCAATATCTCGAGCAATTCTCATGGCATCATTTGATGCACCACTGAGCCCTCTCCTTGTGAACCCTACTGCATAAAGTCCTGCATTTCCCTTCCAACCATGGGGGAATGGCTGCTTTGGGAATCCATTCTTAGAGAAGAAATCACCTTCCTGTTAAACATAGCACAAAACAAGATTAGTCACTAGTCCAAAAACAACAATCAAAGTTACCATGAAAGTTTTTACTCTCGATGTTCGTGTGCAGACATTTTTTTGTCACAACATCCTTAATTGAAGTGTCGCGCCAACAGGTGATGTGACAAATATTGTATACAACCGAGTTTTAAATTTCAAGAAAGATAAAGAAGAGTTTGGAACATTTTTTTACCTGAAGCCAAGAAGGGACATTGCTGCGGTATCCGGTGGCTAGAACAGCAGAGTCGATTTCGAGGGTTTCGCCGTTAACGAGCTCAACTTGACCGGGGGAGAACCTCTTGATTCCGGGAACAACTTTAATTCTTCCGGACTTGATTTTGTCCAATGCACCAATGTCCAAAACAGGGGTTTTTCCTTCAACGTTCTTCATCTCCATTGGTCCCATGGATGGCCTTTTCAGCCCGTATTTCTCAATGCTTCCGAGCACCAACCATGAAAACATCAGGAGCAACTTGTCAGCCAACCAAACTGGCAGCCATTTTAGCAAGAAAACCGCCAATTCGAACGTTGATTTTCCGAAGATTTCTCTAGGCATAACATGAACCTGTAAAAAACCCAGCAAAAATTATTAGACTTCCATCAGAAGAGTAGAACTTAGTAAAGAAAATTAAGGACTCGTTTGATAACCATTTCATTTTTTAGTTTTGAGTACTTTTATCAATGACTTACCGAGCTTCTAACCACCATTGATGGGAAGGCATTGTGGTTGCAGAGGTCAAGAGAGACTTCCATGCCGGAGTTTCCGCACCCAACAACAAGTACTTTCTTTCCCCTGAAATTTTCACCGGACTTGTACTCACACGCGTGCATAAGTTCACCTCCAAACTCCGACAAGCCGTCAATTTCTGGCACGACACACTCGGCATTTTCGCCCGTGGCAACGATGAGCCACCTGCAAATGTACTCAACCTCAGACCGGGTAGACTCGGTTGAGGTAACGGTCTTGACTCTCCAGAAACCGCTTGTCTCATCGTACCTTGCGGATTGAACGCATGAGTTGAACTTTGGGTTGATCTCAAAGTGTTTTGCGTATGACTCAAGGTAGTCGATGAATTGTCGTTTTGTTGGGTACTCAGGGAAGTCTTCTGGGAATGGAAGCTTGGGAAGTTGGCAAAATGCTTTTGGAAGGTGAAGTTTGAGCCTGTCGTAGGTGCGTTTTTGCCAAAGCGATGCTATGCACTCGGCTCTCTCAAGGACAACAAAGGGTACTCCTTGGTCTCTGAGACATGCCGCTGTTGCCAGACCTGATGGTCCGGCTCCAACTATGATTGGACCATTGACCATGATGCAACGGCGAGCGAAGAAATCTTCATGATCAGCTAATCGAAACAAGTTCTCCATGCTTATGATCAAAGAAGTAGTACCTCAAACACTAAAAGTGTTAATTTTTGGTGGGATTTTGAGTAATGGGTTTTAAGTACAACACAATTTGGGATTGTTTGTTGTTGTAGTTGAAAGTAGATCAAAGATCTTGAGAATTTTGAGAAGGTTTGTAAGTCGAGGTTTGCAAATGTAGAGAGCAGAGTGTGTTGAGTTTGGTTTGGAGGGAGAGGAGGGGGTGGGGTGCTTATATAGATGTGAAGTGCATGTGATAGCAGTGTGGGAAGTAAAATGCGCTTTGAGAGTCACTTCCAAATCATAAACATTTGGTTTATTTTTTAGATAATAATGAACACAAATTTTCCCTACCATTATTTTATTAGATCTTGCATAAAAATATTCAAGAGGCTTGGAATATTTTTTGCAATTATTTTATAGGATTATTCTTTTCTTAGCACTACCACAATATGAAGGGACTTTTATATTTTTTGTCGATAATTTTTATTTTGAGAAATGCTAAGTAGACTCTCTCAAAATAAGATTCTTCACAAACTCTTTGTCACCTCACAGTTTAACTTAATTCTCACATCAATATTATAAAGCATTGTGTAAAAAAAATGAAGTGACAGACAATTCATGAAGAATCCTTCTTTTAAGAGAGTCTCCTTAGTATTTTCTTTTAATTTTTTACGGGAGTTGAATGTTGTTTGTGAAATAAGCGAGGTTAGGAAAACACTTCAATCACCCCTTGGAGGCATGCATTTAAAATGAATTAGACCAATAAAATTGACAATTATTATTATTATCACAAAAACATAAATATCACATCTCTATTTCAACTATGCAAAAGTCTTTCAAATGTATGTTAGTAGGAGAAATGCATTCACAATAATAGATGATACCCATAATAATAGAACCATTTTAAATAAAATTCAAATGATATATAACAAAGTAATGCATAAATCAAATAAGTACATAGATAGTGCAAATTAAAATCATCTTTATTAATTCACCAAAATATCATTTTAATTCAAGAAATGGGAAGTTGGGAAAGGGACATGTCATCCTCAACATATTCAATTTGGCCCACAGAGAATTTCGAAAATCCGTTGGAAAAAATATTTTATTTTGAAAATAGAAAAAGTATCGTGTAGTTGGTGCCTACGTGGCGGAGAATGCTGACATGGATGTGTAAGCAGTGTGCTCACGTGTAGGGGAGTAGCCTAGTTGCTGTTGGGGGCTGAAAACGGACCCCAAATGGCCCACAATGTCCATTCCGCCAACCGGTTTCCGTACCACGCTAGCGGGTTCCCTTGCTCCCACATTTGTCCATCTCATTTGTTTGAGATGCGATGATAATATTATTTTAATTACTTGTTTTAATTTTTTGAAGGAAGCAATGATACATTCAGTATTACAGTCATAATCTGTCAAGTACATTTGTTAGGGATGAAATGTCAATTACTTTAAATTTTTTATTGTTTTTTATGAAGTAACCAATGAGACATTCGTGCATTTACCAACTGGTTTATAATTCAAGTATAACATTACTAATACAACGTAATTTACAATGTGTATAGATTACACCATTACATAATATTATAACAATTGCACTAAAAAACTGATTCCGTACTGTTTTCTGACTACGAAAAAAGAAAAGAAACCCTAATTAATCTAGGGTTTCCGTTTGCCTAGTATTAATGTTAATATAACATGAGGTAGGGATATTTGATATAAACGAATATGTTTTGTCTTTGCAAGTGACCGATCGAATATACAATTGGAGAACAAGATGTTTGGATCATACCATATAGCATTTTGCTACCATATTGCATTTTTCTTATTGAGTTTTGAAATTACTAAGTTCAAAACTTGCCGACTCTATTACTCCCACAAATTAGTTTAAAATTTTGAATTTTAACCTACTTTTTAAGGTAGAAAGCACGCACTCTCACCCATCTTATAAAATTAGTTACTTTCTCTAACACCTTTGGGAATTTAAAATTAAATGTAATGCATGCCAAATAAAATGAACCACGATCTTGCAGCCAGCTAGCCTTATTTTACTATGTCATTTGATAAACCCTAGAGGTTTGTTCATTGTACGCGGAAAGCTGAGAGAAGTTGATACTGTGTTCTACTTTCGGTACCAGGGTGAATAGTCCTATTTCGACACGCGTCCCCTGCTAAAGCTAGCTAGAAAGTGAAGTTTTAGAGCTTTTCTTAATTAAGTTGATTATGACGGTGATTAAACCTAGGTTTAACTTTTTAGGGTTTGTATAATAACTTATAAACTTGTGTGAAATGGCGCTAGGACTGCCAAAGTACACCACTTAATTTGTGGCTATGCATGAATAGTTTTGAGTTGGAAAAATCATGGGTCCGCGTCTGTCCCACTCTACTGATCATCTCAACCCCCACTTGGAGCTCTGAGCATACAGAGAGAGAGAGAGAGAGATATACATACATACATACATACATATAATATATACATACATACATATAATATATATATATATATATATATATATATTCATGGGAAGAGGAGAGGGAAGCATGTGCATGAAAGCCTTGAATTCCATGAGAGTCCCTCCTTTTCATGAAAGGTTTTGGGAGGTATAAGCTTGGCACTTATAAGAATTTCTATATTATATTGGCTTTGAAGTGAGTAGTACCATCATCACTATGATCAAAATGAATATCCAAAGTTGCTTTGCAAGCTAGCTAAGCTCTTACCTATTCATTTACTCCCAACCTTGGTAGCTAAGCTCTTACTTCATTTGCCACCAATAGTACTTCGATAGTGTAGGAAAATGGGTTATGAGGTTTTAGTTTTTCTATATTGCACTATGATGTTTTGATATTCAACCCTTAATTGTTTTGACAATTAAATGGTTAATGATGCAATTAACCTAACAAAATATGTAAACTATACAAATGTCAATAGATTAGAATACAATGCAAAAAAAATTAGAATTTCTCGTAACCAGCCTATTTTGACACTAACCTTAAACCTTGATAGTGTGAAGTACTTTGCATGCTGGATAACCTCTTACCTAGTCACTTGCATCCCCAATATTTCATTTGACATCAACACTTTTATTTTTTGTAGAAAAACAAACCTCCAAATACAACATACAAAGGTGATAGATATTGTGATATATACGAGAGAGAAGGAGAATATACTATATATATATATATATATATATGAGTTTGGTGTGATATATGATATATCCCATGCATGATATGATAGGGATATGTGTTTTTGTTGTTATCCCTATGGCTTGTATATTCTACCAGCCTTGCAATACTCCACTGCCAGTCTGCCAGCTTGGTGGCTCATAATCTTATTGGGGACGCTTTCTAGGATGGGGAAGAGTTGTTTTGTAGCTTCCCTATTCTTTTTCTCTTCTTTCATAGCAAGATCGTTAGGGCTAGCTTTCTTCTCTTTCATCGAAATATGCATGCATGCTTTCATTCTCTATGGTCGGCGGTACTTGCTAAGAAGCAAGCGCGTTAGTATTGTGTATTGGGAAGAATATTTATCTTTATGAGTGTAGATTAATTAATTAATTGAATAATCATGGAAAAGTAGTTTAATTTGTTAAATCTATAATGAGTTTCATCAGTCACGCGTGAAGGAAAGTACTTCCAAGAAAAGCGAAATCATTAAGATATCACTGGTTTCCTAGTTGTTGTTTATATATGCTAGCTATGCTAATTGGCAACTTAATTCTCACCAAGCAGAAAGTTAATTCTCTAAATGGTCTTGGGGAATGGGAATGGCGGTGCCAAGTGGAGGGCATGATACTTGGGTTAATCTTAATCTTCATCGTAGGGTAGCTGCTATACGTGCAACAGATTGGTTACCTAGTGGCATGTTGGACTGTTGGAGATCAAGTAAAGAAAAGAAAATTTTTGGGTAGAGAGACCAAATGTTTAAATAAAATTTTGTACATCAAATGATGTGAACGTTGATGATTGAATTATCTCTTAAGTGTTGATTAACGTGCTTATTTTATATTGATAACACATCATTTGGTTTGCAAATTTAGTTTAAAATTTTGGTCTCCTTAACATTATCCAATTTTTGAACCAAATTTGCAAACTAAATTTGTGTAACCAATAGGAAATAAGCACGTTAATCAACACTTAAGTACTAATCCAATTATCAACACTCGCATCATTTGATTTACAAAATTTGGTCTCCCTAGCATTACCCTTAAAAATTTGTTCTCCCTAGCATTATACATGCTAGGTAGACCAACCTTTTAGATCATATTTGTAAATTATGTGATGTATCACCAATAGAAAATAGGCTTAGCACATTAATCAACACTTCAATAATAATTCAATCATTAACAGCCACGTCATATGGTTTATAAAATATAGTTTAAATTGATAGTGTCTCTACCATTACCCGAGATTAAAAATGCTTATGATAGTGTTTAACCAAAAGGATAATGCTAGGGAGACCAAATTTTTAAACCAAATGATGTGTCACCACTCACCAATAGGAAATAAGCATGTTAATCAAATAATGTTAGGGAGACCAAATTTTTAAACCAAATTATACATCGTCAATAGGAAATAAACACGTTAATCAACACTTAAGTAATAATCCAATCATCACGATCCACATCATTTGGTTTACAAAATTTAGTTTGAAAATTTTGTCTCCCTGGCATTACCCTTAACCAAAGGGGACCTTGTACTATGCACACATCATTTTTTTACTTCATACACACCGTCTTAATTTGTAGTCGTCGGATCGATTGAATTAAAGAAGATCAAATGACAAAAATTAACAAAAGATGCGTGAGAAGTAAAAAGAGATGTATGAATAGCACATAGTAAAAAGAGATGTATGAATAGCACACCCATAACCAAAAAGTCAAAAAAATTAGCACTTGCTATGTGATATTTCTTTCAAGAAGCATTTTAAGTACTTTTTTAAGAGATTATGACTGTGTTGGAAAATATATTTAAAAAATTGAAAGCATTTTTTATGAAAATGTTTTTGGAACCAATTAATCCTTAGTAAAAATGCAAAGTGAATCTTAGAAAAACGCTCGAAGTGTTTTCTACAAGAAGCACATAACTGGTGCTTCTTTCAAAATACATTTCAAGTGCTTTCAGAATCTAAAAAAAAAAATTTCACCAAAAGCAAATGGGTTTCATATATGCGACTAGCACATAGAAATACAATAACTTTACATAGGACGTTGGTCACAACCACCACAAGTGGCCCAGTGATTGGGGATGAATTATAGGCCCGTATTTCACACAGAACATCTTGGATTCCATCTCTTGCACTAGTGAATTGGACGATAGTGGCCAGAGGGAGATTAAAATGCCTCTATGAACCTTTCTAGCCCTCAAAAAAATGGACTGCCATGACGAGCTACCAGCTGGTTTTTTTTTTTTTTTTTTTTTTTTTTCAAGTACATTGGCCATGTCTATTTTAATAGAAACAGTTGATGTAGAGATATACTAGATGAAAAACAAAAAGGAGATATATATTACTTAACAAGGCATATGGTCCATATCAATATTTTATTTTATTTAACTTTTGGTGAACGTCTTAATTACTATCCAGAAAATATAACTAGAGGGCAGGTAAAGATTTTAGTTTCTTTTTAGGTGTGCTTAAATATACGTAGGATGACCCTCCTCATTCAATTATTAGTTTACTTTTAGATGATGTTTGAGAGGGTTGATAAGACTCGAGTTATTTGTGTAAATCCCTTGTACTGATGTCTTTCTTTGTTTAGCGGTTCTATGGACTTTGGAACGGAACACTTTTAACAAAACACACACACACACACACACACACACACACACACATACACACATATATATGGTTTTGGTAATCTGCGAACGTGTATTCACACTTCTTTCTTGGTCAAACCAGAAGCAACGAATTCCATTTCTCTTATTTGGTAGGAAAGGGTTATCTAATAAAATTTAAAATTTTAGGTTAGTTCCAATTCATGATTAAGAAAGGACCCAAAAAGATTACAAGAGAGTACTCTCTCTCTCTCTCTCTCTCTCTCTCTCTCTCTCTCTCTCTCCATGTTCATTCCACTCACAACAAGTTTTTAAAGCCTGATCACATTATTGTTTAGCAAAAAAGATAATCGAGTTGGCGACCACCCAATGATTAAAACAATGTTAGGAGAATACCTCGCCTACCTCACAAAGCAACGGCTCGAAATGCAGCCTTATACTGAATTCCAATCCAACGGTTCGGTTTATTATTAACTAGGGTTTTAAGAGACAATCAAATGCCTCACATGACATGCACCGAGAAAACTAATAAAATTTTCGAGAAAAATAACAAAGAAAAATAAAAACAAAGAAAATCTATACAATTTATATGGACACATAAGAACTTTGGAAAGATTTGAAAGATCTTCGTTCCAAAACCTCCATATGTTTTCTTTCACGTAGTTGACTAAATACAAGCAATACCAAAACATGATTAATTAATTCCAAGGAATATTTATCGCATGTGGTTGGGTTTGTTCTAGATATTTGTATTGCGAACATAAAATCTTGGTGATGATAATATGATTAGTACCAAGATACCGGAATTAACATTTGTTTAGGGTTTTGGTCAAGCCTAAAATTAATGACATAATTCTACTTTAGGTCAAGTGGTCAACATGCATGTTAGTGAGACAAGTACAATATTAAAGACATGCAATTATGCAGAGAGTACTTATTTTACATGAAATTGCTTGTTAGTCGATTTTTTTGGTCAACTAGTCAAATTGATTTAAACAATTAATGTTTCATTTTTAATGTAACATGGCCGGCCAAATAAGCATTTTTTTTTTAAATTTTATTTTGATTAAGGAGATGGAGAGGCTTCGAAACTATTCCAATAAATTTGGGAGGGGAGACCTTCGAACCCGAAACACAAAATCCAACACCTTATCCATTAAAATATTCGGCCACACGCAAATAAGCATCTATTTGACCAAAAATCACAAGTTTATTACCATCGAATTTGTGTAAATTAAATTTCCAACTAGCAGCTTCCTCAACATGTGATTGTGTGATCACAATAAAACTTCAGTCTTTCGGAACGTAGAGCAGTTTTAGATGAAATAACCCCAAACGAGGAACTTGGCATTCTTGAACTTTTTCGTTTGGTACTAATTTGTCGGACTTTCCAGAATGCTAAAATTATTACATAGTTTTTAGATCATTGTATCAATTTCTCGTTTTTTAACTTCTCTTAGTACATAGCATGTGCCGCAACCAATTTTGATATAAAAGAGAGAATTAAAATTGCTATAAAATATGATTTTAATTAGAGCCCTAAACTAAGGATTACGCTGAGCAAAATAGTGATCACCAAGTAAGGATCCCAACTCCCCAATAATCAGCATTGTGTCAATCACATGGCAGAGATCATGACTACGTGTTTGTTAAATTGAATCATTGATCCCTTGAAAGTGGCTGACCTCATAAATTCCAGTGTGTGATCTCATTGTTGCTTCACATAGCAATAAAATTTACAAGAAAATGTAAATTTAGTGAAATATGTAACATCCCAAATCGCCCAGGGAAATAGATCCTGTAAGTCTTATATGTATATTCTTATCTCTACCTAGCATGAGGCCTTTTGGGAGCTCACTGGCTTAGGGTTCCATTGGAACTCTGAAGTTAAGCGAGTTCATGCGAGAGCAAACCCATGATGTGTGACCCACCGGGAAGTTCTCGTGTGAGTTCCTAGAAACAAAACCGTGAGGGCATGGTCGGGGTCCAAAGTGGACAATATCGTGCTACGGTGGAGTTGAGCCCGGGATGTGGTGAGGGCCTGGGCCGGGATGTGACAATTTGGTATCAGAGCCAATCCTTGGCCGGAAGTGTGCCGACGAGAACGTTGGGCCCCTAAGGGGGGTGGATTGTAACATCTCACATCGCCCAGGGAAATGGATCTTGTAAGCCTTATATGTATATTCTCATCTCTACCTAGCACGAGGCTTTTTGGGAGCTCACTGACTTCAGATTCTATCGGAACTCCGAAGTTAAGCGAGTTCGCGCGAGAGCAATCCTAGGATGGGTGACCCACTGGGAAGTTCTCGTGTGAGTTCCCAGAAACAAAACCGTGAGAGCGTGGTCGGGACCCAAAGCGGACAATATCATGCTACGGTGGAGTCGGGCCCGGAATGTGGTGGAGGCCCAGACCGAAATGTGACAAAATAGATTAAAATATTTGTCATCATCATTTTATGCAACTAAGTTCGAATTCTTTCAATGTAAGTAATTATCTTATCATTTGGTAAAAGAAAATAAAAAACGCACCTAACCCCAAAAGATTGAAATGAAATGCTTTCTCTCTTGTCAAAAAATAAAAATGCTCATTCCTTCATTTTGATAACATAATTCCCAACATCTATAGATGTATAATATACACGTGTAAAAGAATAAATTATTAGTGGTTAAAAAGTCATTTTACACTTCTTGTATATTTTGTTTTTAAATATAAAAAGTTTGAAAGGTAGAATGATCTTGTTTGATATGCCAATAATAATACATTATTGGCTTGTTTGAACATACTTTTAAAATCACTAATAGTATTTTTGGTAAAAATGCTTTTGAAATTAATTCTTAGTATAAATACAAGTAGATCTTGAAAAAAAAAAAAAAAAAAACTTGAAGTGCTTTCTATAAGAACATAAATAGTGCTTATTGTGTCAAAACTTCAAGTGCTTTTAAAACCCAAAAATATTTTATTTAAAAGCGTTTTCAGTCATTTTAAAAGTATTTTCAAATGAGTCATATATATTTTTATTTATTTTGCTAATGGTACCTTATATATTACATTATATTATATGTATTCAGTTGATGAGATCGGAAAAACAGTTCGAATGAAGTCTCAAATTATCTAACCATGAGCTGGTAGTCCAATGGTAAAGGGCTGATTATGAGGCTTCCTTAAAACTAAAAACTTGAGGTCTCGGCCGGTTCGAAATCCGCTGCTGGTGTGGAAGCCAGACTTATGATCAGGGGAGGCTGAAATGCCTCTATGAGTCTTCCCGCCCCACTGAAGGGATGGATAACCATAACTTGCCACCCGTTATCTCCTTTTTAGAAAAATAAAAATAAAATAAAATAAAATAAAAGAGTCTCAATAAGTTATCTCCTAAATGGTCACCCAAATATCATGTTGGGGTCATTGCATCTGGCGAAACCAAAGACTTGCATGTGGCATCGGGCTTATTTTTTATGTTATTTATTTTCAAAATTTTATGTGAATTTTCTATTGGAGCCTTCTCTTAATCCTAGGTGCCGCCCCCTTCCTTTGTAATTATACCACAAACCCCATCGAAATCCATTTATGGATTTAGTCTTCCAAGTTCCAGGGTGAGAGCGAGAGTCAGAGAGGATTCAGGTGAGGTTTTGATTAAAAAATGGGATTAGAAGTGAAACATGTGGTAATTCTTAATGAGATGTGTTTGTAGATGTTTGACTAGGTTTTCTAAACCAAGTTTTATATTGTATACGTCAGATGTTTTTTGCAATTAATTAATCCCACATTGTGGTACTTAGCTCATATACTAATTGGTATTATCATCTTAGTAACCAAAAATCATCTGATTAATAGTAGAGTATGTCAATTTAAATATCTAGACATTGAAAAAAAAAAAAGAGACACACTCAGTTTCTAAAGTTTCATGCCAAAAAATTGTAAACATGCTTTAAAAGTAAGAATAGCTTCAACAACAATATGTGTACCGGTAAGTTTAAAGGCGTGATAACAATTCTAAGGAATAAATAATTACCCTATAAACTATTTTAATTTCATCTTACATTTATTTGTAAGATAATTCATATTTTTAGGGCTGTTATTACCATGAAGACAAATTTCTTAAAGATGATCTAGAAAAATTATAACTTAATACAATGTGAAGTTTAATACATATATATAAATTGGCCCAAGTTGGGACCAAAACTATTTTAAGACATATATAGAGTATCACTATAGAAACAGTATCACTATTTTAATTTCACCGTATAATGTTTGGATTAAGTACGTAGAACTACTCAATTATATATTAAGATTATTAACTGGTTCAAAACTTTTGAAACATTAATTTTAAATAACTACCAAATGTTTTGATAGTTGGATATATATCTGTTATGTCACTAAAGCATACGTAATGACATGAATATACTAAAAGGTATGTTCATTTTTCACTAACACGTCACTTATAGAGGTTTAAATCACAAATTGGTTGCTTTTAGCTAAGTTGTTAATTTTTAAATTGGCTTTGATTAAGAGGGTTAGCTTTAGGATTCAGAGTTTCATAGATGACGTGATAGTAAAACCAAAACATGCCATTAAGTTTATTTGTCTACACAATCATTTAACGGTGATAACATAGTCATTTAACAACATTAACTAATGGATATTTAATTTTCAAAATTTGAAGTATTTTATTAATGGGAATATATTAAGACGCTGGGACCAATTTTATGTATCGATTATTATTAAATGAATATGATTTAATTTATTTACTAATGTAAATCTCAAAAGCTAACACCATTTTAGTGTTCATGCTCACTTCCATACATTCAATCATAGGCGATATACAATACGATGCTGCCTTTGTTTAGCTTCCCTCTTCGCACGCATTCTTCGTTATAAGGATTTTAATCAACTACACTAAAATTTTCTGTCAGAATCTCAAGGCTTCTCGAGAAAACAAGTTTTGCAGGTTGGAACTTCAACAACTATGTCTACGTGCCTGCACATAAAATAATAATTCGTCTACGTGGATATTTTAGGTGCAATGAGATTCATGCGCATATATATACACGTCAATCCCCATTGACGCAGTCTCATGCTCCTGTATCCTCCCAAAGCTGCCATATAGAACTCAATAATTAACAAAAATAATGCATCTTTAACACTAGTCCTCGAAACCCTAGCTGCATTTGTCCTTGAAACCCTGGCTACTGTAGATCAGAGCAGAATGTAGAGAAGAAACTCAGAAAAAAATTATTATTTTTTATGAATGTTTCATGACTTCTGCATTTGCATGCACAGTTCCACATGTCAGCCTGTCAGGCATTATCTAAGGCCGGCCTCGACACGTTGGATTAGCTTTGCAATTATAGAGCTACTAATCAAATTCAATCCATGTGATGTGACCCATCTAATAGTTATAAACGACAAGGATCTGTTGTTGAAACAAATTCATTTAGAAACAAATAAGTTCTGGCGCCGAAGGACTTTGTCCTTTGGATGGGGGGTGGTACCCTCCGTCGTGCTGATCGCTTCTGTGTCTTCCGGACACAGTCGTGGTTAGTGGGTTTTCCCCATTTGGAAACTCAAAACTCTATGGTGGAGTCACTTGCGTTATGAGGGAAAGTCAACTATTTGTTTAGTATTTTTGCAAACCAAAATTTTCAACCAGCACGCTTAATATACTCACTCAATTCTTGATGAACACTTAGATGGCAATATAGATAGATATGACTCATCATCGAATGAATAGCAGGGTAATGCTAACGTTTTTCAAACTAATATTACCACTTTATTAACTTATTAACTGATTAGTAAGCCACCAAAATTTTGTTAGCAGTAAACACGGTAGAGTAATAAGTAGAACTAAACTCTGTAAAATTTATTAAAAAAAAAAAGCACTAAATGATTACCGTTCGAACTTTCTATGTACATAGCCTTTTTATTATTATTAATTACCGTTTGACCAAATAGTAGTAACAATAAAAGAAAACAAACTAAATGCGGTGAGGAAGGGCTGGTTTGGTATTGCTGTGCTTTGAAAAAAAGCTGATTCTGCTGTGCTGTGAGAATAAGCAGCTGTGAAATAAAGCAGCAGAGTGTTTGGTAAACTTTTTTGTAAAAGTGCTTTTGAAAAAAAAAAAACAGTATTATAGTGTTTGGTAAACTTTTATGTAAAACAGATATGAAAAAAGCTGGTTTTTCAAAGCTGGGTTTTGCAGCTTCTTGTTTTTGGCTTTTTTTCACCCAAAACTGTGAAAAAAAAACTGAAGCTGAATGTTTACCAAACACAAAAATAGCTCCCAGCTTTTTTTGATATCAGCTTTTTTCAAAATCACCTCAGTCCAAACCAGGCCGAAGTCGGCGATTCTACATTTGAATGTCTGGAATGTGTTTTGAACAAGATCGTTTAAGCTCACTACTCTCTAACATGCACACTCACTGCTCTCTAACATGCATGGGTGATCTTAACTAACTTTGTAACTGCATTAACTGCAAACATCTTATAATATTTTCCGATGAACTACTCGTTTAGGGTTTCAAACCAGAACGTGACCCTTAAACCATAATTAGAGATTAGCTTACGATAACGTCATGAACGGAATTTGACCAGATAGGAACAAAGAGATCTCGATTCTTTGAAACACATGAGACCACATGGATCAGCCGATTTTAACTACAATTTTGGAATATTAGTGACTGCAGTTAGACCGTTAGTGAGAAATTAATTAGTCAAATGTCGTTATTAGCAAATTAAAATGCCATTTTACCAAACTAATACATGTGCAACAGATATATGATCAGCCACCCACGATCACCTACAAAACCTTGACTTTTGACCAACTAGTTAATCTCCATAATCCATATGAATGTTCAATTATACTAATATTAAGAGGGTCACCATTGACTGTTACCCAATTAATGCATTTGGATTTTTTATTTTTATTTTTCATGCTATTTTCTTTGAGAAATGCTAATTAAGTAGACTCTCTCAAAGTGGAACTCTCCGCCACATCATGTTTTTTGCACAATGTTTTATAACGGTGGCACGGAAATTGTGCCAAAAATATGAGGTGACTGAGAGTCTCACGTTTGAGAAAGTCTCCTTAGCATTTCTCATTTTCTTTTGGTATAGTTGTGGCAAACCATATTTTATCTATTAGCATATAAATTAGTTGGTTAGTTTGTTATTGGAAAATCAACATGCGGTTTGAGATGCTTAATTATGTAAATAGTAGCATTAACCAAAACATTTCCTTCTCAAAACCTTCTGTGAGCTGCCAGTTTCTGCATCAAGGACGACAACAGTTGGCTACTTTGGCCACTTGTACTATTGTAGTGACAAGTTAGACATTTGAAAAGCTTGATTAATGTCTTCATAAATAGAAGCATGTTCCTCCTTAAAATGCCCAAATACGTACATTTTTAATGTACTTTGAAATTTAACACGCGTGCATAGATGATTGGCTGGTATAGATTGGAATGTATTAATCACAAATAGCACTCATTTACGTATACATAAACGACTCACAATAACATTCTGTCGTAATGTATAGAGTTTTTCCTTTGAGCTCTAGTTTTAAGGCCAGGCTAAATGGAACTCCACTAATTAATCCAACGGTTGGGGTACATTGACACAATCATAATTGAGGGGGCATTAGTTTTGAAATGTGGGTTTTCTTCTCCTCTACATATGACACGAACTTGGCTGCACTTATCGGAAAACTTTGAATTACAACCACAATTTGGAAACAAATATGATAAGGTCATATCAAAATGATGATCTTCAAAGAGAAGGCTCAATTTGGATGCATTTGATGTGCCATGGGATAACGAAAGTGACACACTCGGACTTCTATTAGGTCAACATCATCTCATTCATCCTCGATCGATTGAGTAAGCCAAATTTAGAGCACATTATTTATGATGAAAATTTTCACGACAACGATATCACGTCGGCAACCTAGTTTTTTTGTTTGATTTGAAGAATGAATCTTAGCTTGTATTATAGAGTCAAGGGAATTGACTAGATTAGGGTTTGGGCAGCAACCATACAAATGAAGCTTATTAATTCGTATGTTATTACTTAATTAGGTTATGTACAAGTAACCACTCAACATTTAGAAGATATTTTAAATGATGTGGACGAAAATACTGAAGTTGATTTTTATAGACATGTCATCTACTAAGTTATGGATTCTCCAATCAAGTCTTTTTAGCGAAATTAAAGCCTCAATATACTTGGCTAAAAAGGGAGATTGGGAAATTCAGAGCCCCATAGATAATTTGAGGGTGAAAACTCTCTTCAATATTTGCCTACGTCATCACTAATGACAGTGACTTAATAGATGTACAATTTTCACTAGCAATAGTGACATAGCAAATGTCTAGTTTTCAAAACGGTAGATGATTGTTTAGAATATAAAGGTTGTGGCCAATTTGAGACCACCCCTAAAAATTAGATAGTATACTCGTACTTAACCCTACTACTTATTGAGCCTGAATTAGTTCAATACAATCCTCTTGTCCGGCCCTAATCACAATCACTTCCACTAAAGTTATTAGAGCATGACATGCAATCGTGCTTCTACTTTATAAACCGTTTAACAACATAACACGTTTACATTTATTAACAATTTAACAACATAACACTAACCCAGTAGGACGAAAACGTTTTGTAACTGTTTACATGAATGCCGAGGAACGGACCCAAGAATAATAGATAAATTTTGGTTGCATACATAACACAATATTGTGGTTTGTGTCTAATTTCAAAGTGGCAGGAGGAGATTAGATGGAGAAATTTGAGGGGACCTATGAGCCATGGACCAAAATACCAGGGTGATAAATTGGTTCAGTCAGGTACCCTTCAAATATTTACCCACATGGACCCAAAATTTAGTGGATAGGGTCCAATCTGGTGCAACAAGACTAGTTTTGCAAACTGTACAAACCAAGCCGACGAAGGGCCCGTTGTGTGGTTTACAGAAAAATATAGGGTGGTCCAGAGGCTAAGTGAGGAACGAGGACTTTCTTGAGGTTGAGAAGGGCATGGTGAAGCCCCTTGTGAAATAGGTGAAGGTACTAGGCAAGTGCCATGTGAAATCCTCATGGCTAGGGAGAAACAAAAAATTTTGAATCAAATTTTGATTTGATTTTCAAGGACATGTCCGTGTCCAATTATGTCTTAGGAAATCAAGGTTACTAAGAGCTAGATATTTTATCAACTTGTTCTTTGATTTCTATGTGTTTTGACTTTAGAAGTTTGGAGAGAGGTGCAGCAATTGGGATTAGAAAAAATGGAAGTCAAAGATGGTGATGCACAAGAGGGCTTTATTGCAAGTCAACTAGCTTCTCAAACAAGATAAATTCTTGAGTGTCGGCAGTTGTATATGACTGACGAGATGATCAATTTTTTTCTTCAATTAGGCTAAAAGAGAAGCCAGGAAGTTATTGACATTGGTGGGGATGAAGAAAGTTTAAAGTGTGTAAAGATCGTTTCTAATTCTGCTGTATTTCGCATCACATGACTAAGTACGTGATAAGAAAGAGAAATTCATTGCATATAGATAGCTAAGATTTTAACGACTGAATTGGAATTAACCATCACACTACATGGATCAAGCCGCCTTGCATAATTTCCATCTCTTTATTTGATATTAATGAGTTCAAGGACATTATAATTGTTTAGTAGGTTTGCCCAGAGGAACCCAAAATTTATAGTTCGTAAAATTCCACCATACAATTTGGTTGAAGTGACAGAGAACATAACAGTAGACGGTTTTGTAACTCAACTGAATTTGGAAACACCATAAGCGTTCCACCCTCCACTTTCGTCCCTTTTTAGCACCTACACCATACACCAGTCATATAATGGTGCCTAGAAGCAAAAACTCTTGGCAGGAACGGTGTAAACGTCAAACGTCTCCCGGCCCCTTCATATCTAATCGTTACTTCCCGATAGGATAACAGGCAATCTCGACAGCACGAGGAGAATCTCATCCAAAAAAACACCTTAAAATTATGTATAATGCTAGTATATTTCTTTGTACAAACAGAATTGGTGGGGGAAGAAATAGCTCAGCCACCACACTACAAGAAAGTATGCGTACTCCTACCATCTATCTTCCTGCATATGTTGGCAGAAGAGACAAGGCAAAGGAGAAAGAAAAAAAGAATGCACACCCACTTCCATGTATTTGCTTCCCCTTTCGACGAGGATTTCACACTTTGAATGCCCAAATAAAAGAATAAATAAAGAATTTTACAGAAGGGGCATGGATATAAAATGGGGGAAAGAAAAGAAGAAAAAAGATTTACAACAAATGGAATAGAATTTGAATTACATTCCTACCTAGAGAAAACAAGATAAAATCATGTTCGCGCATCCTTATAGCCTCACTCATGTAAAAACTCGAAGGCAGGATGCTCAAGAAGTTCATCTGCTGGTTGGACATCTGAAAACTCCTTCTCTTGTAGGGACGTAGAGAGGTCATCAACCGAGAAGGGGATGCTATATTAAGAAACACGGATTAGTAGCAATTCAGAGTGCCAAGTCTTCACAGGTTAATTGAAATTAAATAAAGCAAACACACGTTCAATCGCTAGACAGTTTAGATTGCATCCCGTAGAAAGTATGGTTTCATTTTATGAATCGCTACTATGTTCATGCATGCAAGTTTGTACGGATATGGTCATTTTCCTTCACTCTGTCGCACAAACCTTTTCCAGTAATTAATCAACAAAGAACACATGAGGAGAGAAAAAGAAAGCCCACCTGGAATTGTCATCCAACAAAAATGAGTTGCTGACAGCATTGTTGGAATCCTCGGTCATAAGTACTCTCATGCTGGAAATTACCTGTAAAATGATGAATATGGTGGTTGTTAAGAACAAAAATCACTGGACAACAATATGAATCCAAATACTGCAACCAAAGAAGATATCGTCATGAACAAACTTACATCTGGAGATACACTTCGGGTATTATAGTTGTCATCCCAATAGAGAGTACATATTCTATACAGCTGTTGAACACTCAGGATCTGAAGAAACGAAGAATTGTTATCAGAGAGAAAGAGAGTGAGATAGAGAGACGGGAGAGAGATTGTTGGTTGAGTGGGAGTGCATGTATGTGTCTCTGGAGAATATGCTAGACTAGTTCAGAGAGAGGAGAGGGAAAGAGAAACTCACAGGGCACAGATCATTGGTGATTTCATCATAAGAAATTCTATACTTCTGATGTATGACCTGTTGATAAATGTGAGTCAGATCAAGTAAACTCCACAGCCACATATTTAATGACATAAATTATAACGATATGGGGATAACCATACCAGGAAACCAACAGCTTGTCTTATGTGCTTAAGTTCATCCCACGATGAGCCCGCATACTGGAATCCAAGGAGACAAAGCCATGAAAGTCAGAAAATAAATAACAATGAACCAAGAAGTTTACATAGAGAGAGAAGAGGGAGGGAGTCACCTCTTCTTTTGCTTGACAACACCACAACTCCAACTCAGCCAATCCAGATTTCACATACTCCCCATTGCTGAATGTACAGCATTCACGGCGTAGGAGAAGACTGAAAAAGATAACATGTTCCTGTGTAAATGAATATTCTGGCATAAACGATGAAACGTCAAAGTGGAAACAAGTATTTACCTATTGAACAGTTGTACATTAATATATGAGAAAGTCTGAGTGAAGATCTCCTTGACAAGAACCGGAGGCACCTGAAACCCCATAAAAGAATAAGATAGGAAAAAAATTGATGAAGTAGAATGTATGGCATTGCCCAAAATTAGTATAGTATAGTAAACAAATAGTGCAATAAGTTTCTTACGAAATTTTCTTTCAATGTGCTAAGGAAAGTGCTAAGGCCGTCAATAATGCTCAGCCAGTGACTCGCTGGAGAATCTTTCCCAAAGGACCGCCCAGATCTTAGTACACCCTTTGACATTCTCGGTGCCTACATCGCAGATGAGAAAAACAAAGTTCAAAGGGAAGAAAGCAAACAAAAACAATTGGATAATGTAACCAATTTCATCTGACAAACTCATTATAAATGTTTAAGAAAAAGACTTTAGAAGTCAAAACCCACGGGAGACCAATTGGATTTATAACCGAAATAGTACCACAGCTACTGCACCTCTTGGTAGGACTAAGATTCTTTTCTTCCAGTCAGACAAGAAGTCAAATAAAATTCAGCGTACCTGGATGCACAAAGAAAGCAATGGATTCAACTCCTTCTTCAAGTTGTCTCGAATAATGCCATATATTTTCTCCACATATGCTGTAAGCTGCTGCTTGAATAGCAATGCAGGGTACTTGGCCTCCACTTGGCGTACTACCTCAAGTGCAGGTGCAAGGTTTGCAGAAGAAGGGGATGACCGAAAACCCTGCAATTACAAAACCATATTATAAGACAGGAGTGAAATCTCCAAGAAATAACCAAAATAATAATGCATTTCAAACATAATATATAACAAAAAGAACCAAAAGGAAAGTAGAAAAAGAATATATTGAAGAATCTGGATACCATGGTCATCCTCCCAAAGAGAGATGTTGGAGCGGCTGGCTTCTTTGCACCTGCACCAGAACCCTTCAGACTTCGTTGGAGTAAGAACAATAACGCAGATGTATTTGACAGCCAGTAAGCCATGTGATCATTGTTGTCTTGGTTCTGGAATCAACAGACAGATTAATTGATTGGTGCACAATTTCAGTCATATTCATCATGCTTAAAAAAAATCACATTTCAATTTTGTTTTTGACTTCCAACAGAAAACCTTACACAGAGTAATCCAGTTACCTCAATTTCCGAACCAATCGTCTGGATGAGGCGGTCAAACACACTAGTCCTTTCAGCCTCAAAAGATTTCCAGTGGAGAAGACATTTGTAGATGGTAAAGGCCGCAACAGGCTTTCCTTGACTGAACCCAATGTTTTTCACGACACAGTTGATAAGAGCATCAACACTCTCCTGTGGAAAACGACCAGGCACGATGTTAAAAGAAGCCAACCTAATCAAAGGATGTTTGTATTAGTTAGAACATACATGTTGACGTTCAACAAATGATCTCCTCAGCTTGCTATCAGATTCGGTGCCAAACTTCTTTGGCGTTGCACTTTGTGGTTCCTGCAAAGACACCAGTGTCAAGTACTAAATGATAGGGAAAAGGAGCAGCTATATGAGGGGCAAAGATAAAAGAAGATTGACAGCAACAGAGAAGAGAAAAGTAAAATTACATTGGCCCTGTTCTCTTCGTTCACATGGTGACCATTTTCCACTCTCTGAAATAATAGCATAAATCAATAAGGAGATATGTGTGTGTGTTTATGTATGGACAATGCACACACACACACACATGTGTGTGTGTGTGTGTGTGTGTGTGTGTGTAGAGAGAGATAGGGGGAGGGAGGGAAGGAGAGAGGAACAGAAGGGGGGAGGGAGTGCTACCTGAGTTTCTGGAGTTGGTGGAATTGGTGGAATTGGTGGGTGCTCATGTGCCCTTTTAACAGGTGTACTTATTTGCTGTCGCCGAAGAATTTTGTTTTCAGACTCAATGTCAGCAAATTTCTCTTCAAGCCTGCAAATGAAAGTAACAATCACTATGAAATAAATAACTGAGAGAGAGATGACTGGTCGTAATTTGAATGGATAGTCAGACAAGAAGCTTACTCAAATAACCTTTGCATGTTCGTCTTTAACTTAATAATCTGTGACTCTGCCTCCAAAGCTTGCTTCAACCTTTCTTCACTCATTTTGTTTGCCTCTTCATATTTCTTTTCTGTTTCATCAATTTTTATCTCCAATGAATTCACTAAAGCCTGCAACATGTTTGAATAAGCAAGACACAAGTAAATAGAAATGTACAAGTTCATTCCCCCAAATTTAGCATACGTTCTTGATGTATCAACTCAAAATATCAAAGTACAGTACTCGGCAACAAATTTTGATCACTTTACCTTCAGTTGTTCATTTTCGTTGGTTAGCTTCTCCATCAAGCCATGGTCAACAACTGGAACCTTTTGTATTAGTGGGACTACTTTTTCAGCTCTTTCTAAGGCTTCACACTCCTTCTCAAGCATTGCCTTAGTTTCTTTAAATTGAACTTGCATCTCTTGCAATGCAGACTGTAGTTTTTCATTTTCTTGTGTTTTGGCTTCTTCCATGTCGGCCTACAAGCAAGGGAACATAGTAAGAGATTGGCAAATAACTTCCCCCTTTCCTTTCGTGTAACTATTTTTTGTTTGATATTCCCACTTTCCAGCAGACATCACATTCGAATGAGATACACAGAATAGCAACAACCACCATCCCCAAAGTAGTTTTTTTTCTCAAGAAGATTATGCAGAGAACAATCTAAGTTGTTGCATGCCTAGACAAAACACCAGTATCACAACTTTACAAATGTTTTATTAAATTCAGTATCATGCATACCCTCATGCGTTTCTCCAGCTGTAATCTCCATGTCAATTCTTCAACTTGCTTTTCTAATTTATTTTTGGCAGCTTGGAGGGCTCCCGTCTCCCTTGCAGCCTGTACAGTAGAACAATAAAGAAATGAGACCCTCTAAAGAAACATGACACAAAGTCTTATTTCAGTAGTACTTGGGAAGATTACATGCCCCCAAATATGAAGAAGGTTATAGATCTCCAAAAGACTCCATTTTCAGTTAAAAATGTCCAAACTTTAACCTAATAATGCATACATATCATCTAACAGACCTTATGAAAAGAAAAGAAAAAGAGTTTGTTACCATCTTAAGCTTTCGTAGTTCCATACGTGCAACCTTTCCCCTCCAAGCACATTGTGTGGCAATTGCAGCTTTCTTTGTCTTCTTATAATGCAACCGTGCCAAGAATTTGCGACAGTGGCTCTGCAATCACCAAAGTGAATCTAAATTTTTTGGGACAAATATGAAACAACAATTTTTTTTGCCAGATATAGTAATAAAAAGGCCCTATAGACATTTAAAGTTTTAAACAACTCTTTGAAACATTTTGAAATTCAAAAGAATGATATTGGCATTTCATCTGTAACCTTTATATGATTAAGGAAAACACAAAATACGAAGAGCTTAAGAAATTTATTATAACAATCATCTTTTTTATCATTTTACCTGGATGATAATTGCTGCTTTGGTCTGTCTTCTGAAGCGTAGCTCATTACGGGCAGTTAACCCTCGCATACCGGTCTGAATAGATACAGCAGAGCAATACAATTCTTTGTAAGCTTTCCTAGCAAGATACATGCGCAAATGCCTTTGGATCATTAGACTGGAAGCTTCTCTCCTCATGCCCAGATAGACATGTCGAGCAAGATGTCCTACAATAAACATACGCAAAACATCATAACAATTAGGTGAAAGCCTTACACTATGTTTGGCTGAGGGAAATAAACATGGAATTTTGGTAAAAGTCAGAATTTATAAATTAACAGGCACCAATTCTCTTGTTTGGATTTATAAGCATAGAAATTTAGAATTTCCGCATGGAAAAAAAACTTCGAATTTGGGACATCCAAATCCCAAGTTCAAATTCCATGTAAATAGGTGTCATTTCTCAATTTCTATGATTGAGAGTTTAAAAATAACAAATTCTGTATTCAATTCCATTGTTCTTTTAGATTAACCAAACAAGAAAATTTACAAATTCTAGAAAATAAAATCTCGTCATTTCAATTTCCGTCATTTTTAAATTCCTTAGTAATCTTAAATTTCTTCATCCAAACATAGTGTTAAGGTATCGACAGATTAGAGTACTTGAAACCTCGAATAACATCCAACTAATTTACCTCTGCATGCAGCTTGAAGTCGTATTGCAGAAAGACGGAGCACGATAAAACTTCTTTTAGCCAAATAAGAACGCACTTTCCTTTGAATAATACTAGCTGATTTTCCTAAGACCTCACTTCTACGAGCATCCAGTTCTGCCATCTGACCAGCCCGAAGGAAGACCTTTGTTTTACCAATCTGAAAACATGAATAAGCTAGTAGGTTAGGTTTAGTTTTAAAACACTATTTTGCATATTAGAGGATAACATAAATACATCATTCCGCCAAAGATTAAATTAAGACAACAGTACCAATAAAATGTCTAACTGCAAAGGAGAGCATCACTGTCTTCAAATTTCAAGCTGAGAAGCAAAATTGATTATTGGATCAGCAATTACCTGAAAGCCTTCTAGGCCCACCTTCTCTAAAAGTCTCTTGCAAGCATTGATCTCATCAGTGCTAAGTATAACATAAGCGGAAAGAAAAAAAGTTAGAACCTTCAATGCTGTGACCAATCAAGATTTACATCCCCAACCCTTAAAACAAAATGTGCAGATACCTTCCATCCAAAACTTCAGGTGCAAGAAGGCCAAATCGGTCTATAAATTCAGCAAAAGCTTTTCTAGTAGGATACCCAGCACAGCTTATCCTGATTGCTTCCATGACCCCCTGAAATTCAGATCACATATAAATGCTGGGAATCCTAATTGCAACACTATCAGAAAAAAGCAACCTAAAGATATCAACATTGTCATACCCCACACCGAAGTTGTTGTAAAACATTTTTGTTCTCAAAGATTGCTGGCTTAAGAACATTGTTGGGTTTTACACACCGAATGTAATGTGGCTCCGTAGAACTGAGAGTTTCAAGCAATTGTTGCAGTTGTTGCTGCATAAAGCACAAATGCGGTGTTCATAACCACAAAACTAAGCAAATACACAAATCACTTGCTTCAACAGAATTTAAAAAAATATATATGTCAGACCTTAAACCGAGAACCTATTGAGGAGAACTTGGAGGACTTGGACGAATCCTCAACTAAAGACGTAAACATGCCCGAGACAAAGGAACACGTAGAAGCACTCAAAAGTGCTTGATGCTCAGCAACCACATAGTCCTTGTTCTTGTCCAGAAACAGTTCAGTTTGATAAGTGACCTGAAAGTTATATTAAACCTTGTTACTTGGTACAACTACGACTCTAAACTCTATAACCACAACATATTAGTACCTAAAACTAGCAGTAACCGTAGTGGTCAACAAACAAGTACACTTACATCACCAGCATAGTGGCAAATTGTGAAGTCACTTTGAGACAATTTTGGTTTCACGAAGCGCTTATGATTTTTGAATGTTTGATATAACTTCTGAGCAAATGTTTCATGTGTCGATCTTGGAAACATACTACAAAAAATAAGCCTCAGTTATCTCACCATAAAATAGTGTCAAAATAATTTTTAAGCAAATAGTAATTAAATAAACAATGGTATGTCAAGGATAGCAATGTGACATAAAAGGACAGGCTAATCCAAACTACTTCACTTACCAAGCTTCATCGAGAAGAGCAATTATGCCACCAGGTTTCTGAAATTCAAAAGATTTATATTTAAAAACGTCATAAGAACTCTTACACAAGAATCATCATAAAAATAAATGTGAACATTCTAATAACAAGAAACCAGA
This sequence comes from Pyrus communis, assembly GCF_041283825.1. NCBI lineage: Eukaryota > Viridiplantae > Streptophyta > Magnoliopsida > Rosales > Rosaceae > Pyrus > Pyrus communis. Next base: position 22,095,642 of record NC_142574.1, read on the forward strand.
TCAACAAATTTACGTGAACAGTAGATTCACCAAAAAACAAACCAAATATACATATAAATACATGGTGGTAAATAGCGACAGAAACAAATTACAGAATTCAACTTAGACAGCACAAACCTTTTCAATCAGATCTAGGATATCTTTGTTGTCAACAAATTCAATGTAACTCCAATCAATCTCTTCTTTTGTATATTCTTCTTGCTCCATTTTGAAAACGTGCTGCCCAAACAAATAAGCAATATAGATTAGATGTACAGAAGAAGTGCCAAGGATACTAAAGAAAATGGGAGTCCATTGACCGACAAACCTGATTGAAATGTTGCTGAAGCTTCTCATTCGTCAAATTGATGCAAAATTGCTCAAAACTACAAAATTCATAAGCAACGATGCATCAGGAGAAAGAGCCAAACAAGTTTCTAATAGTAGAATCATCTCTCTATTGATCGGAAATGTATATCAAATTATTAATGCATCTTATGTATTCACAGATACTATGACCACCATGTTTCTGACAAACTGCGAACTTTCCAGCCAACCCTAGGCTATCCATAAAGCGGTACTAGAATAACGTTATGCTAATACTAGAAATTTACAATCCTCAATGCAATCTGGTAGGAAACCTAGTTGATCAGTGGAGCTCAGTGCACTGCTAAATGATCATGAGAGAAATGATTTGAAAGTAACTGATGGAAGATGATCCTCCACCTATTTTGCACCTGCTGTGCACACTATCATCGAGGGGAGGGGGATACTTCTTCACTCGACGAAACTATTTCATATCAATTATGTAAACAAAAGGAATACCAATTAAGCACCTGTTCGTTTTGAAACTCTCAAATCCATAAATGTCCAAAACTCCAATTAAGAACTTTGAGTCAGGATCTTGACCAATTGAATTGTTAATCTTATCCACAAGCCTGCACAAACAAGAGAAATGACAAGGATATCAGCATGAGAAACCTCAGTATGGTTCCAAATCTAAGGAAACGGTAAAACCAAGGAACCACCATACTACGATAACTTCATTCAAACTTTTTGGTATGGAAACTTACCAATCAAACAACCTCGAGTACACAACTTTAGCCAAAGCATCTCTACTGACAGCTGCGGCTTCTGGATCCAGCCATTTTGTGATTGTTTCATCACGAGTAACAATAATGCGTTTGCAAAGAGAATCTTCTAGCGCCTTCACATCACACCTAAACAAAATTCATTGAAAAGGAGGCTGCATTTCATTAATTTATAGAAGATGGAGAGCCAAACTTAATATAAGAGAACCAGCTTGTGTGTGATAATGTGCCAATGAAATTGCATAATTACATGAAAAGCTGGGCAGCAGTTTTTAGGTGGAACCAAGATTTGTCGTCCTTCGGCATGGAAGAGTCCATTTCCTTACCCTTTGCAAATTCAATGTTTCCAAGATGTAGAATTGCTGCCACAACTCGAAATATGGCATCCTAAATACAGTTGCAAAGATTAATTATAATTCAAGGCCACTTTAGAAAGATCTTAACATTTGAAGGTACTCCCTGTATCAATACCTGTTCTTCAGAACTTATTCCAACAACCTCCATTGCCTTCCTTGTAGCGATGTATTCTTCAGCATCATCAAGCGCATCCAATTCAATACAATCTGATTGATTCAAATAATGAAACGTTTTTGCGGGTCCCAATTTGAACCTCTGAACATCCTGAAAATGACAACGTAAAGTCAATCCAAATTGTTAGAGAAGAAACATTGAGCTTTGCCTGCAAACATGGATACTAAGCGTTTCTGCTTCTAGTTGTATATTTGATTTTAAGAGATCCATTACCTCAGGTGGTGCAGCACAAAGCATGTAGAAACAATGATAATTTCTCTCAGGATTGGACACCTGACAAACGCGTGATCTTTCAAGCAAATAAGTTCTTATTGCAGCTCCAGAGATCCTCCCATTCTGATCAAACTGAAGCTCCACAAACTTACCAAAACGACTGCAGAAATCACAACCGGCAAATAAAGTTATACCCCCAATCGAGCATGTAGTATATAAAAAATTCAAGACGTGAGAAACATTTCAAAAGATCCTCTGACCTGGAGTTATTGTTTCTAACAGTCTTCGCATTTCCAAATGCTTCTAAAACAGGATTTGACTGAAAGTTACAAAAAACCAAAACACATTAAATCATACGGACGATAAATTAATAATAAGAAAGACAATAGTTGTCAACCATATAATTGTATCAAATCTCATGACTTCTCGTTTCTGTTTGCAATGCAAACTAAAGTTCTAAATCCTTGGTACCTCCAAGACTTGCTGCTCAACACTCCTCCCTTCAGCAACACCTCTCCCTCCCATGTAGGCAAGATAGCGCATAAGCAATTTGGTGCTTTCAGTTTTACCAGCCCCACTCTCACCACTAACCAATATTGACTGACTTATTCCGTCATTAATCATAAGCCTGTAACCAAACCAATGGAATCTTACATCACTGGACAAAACGAGATCACAAAAATAAACAAATAAACAGCAAGAATGTGAAAATGTACCTATATGCCGCATCTGCAACAGCAAACGGGTGTGGGCTCAGTTCACCAAAATCTGCCCCTTTATATTGTTCCATCATATGGCTATCATACAGATGAGGTAGTCTACAAAAAGGGTTCACGGCGATCAAAATGCTCCCTGTGTAAGTCTGGAAGCAGCATTTAGTATATTAGATCATTGGCTTTCATATATTAAAATTAAAAGCACACTCACACGCACCAAATGCGTAAAGAAAGATGACATAATGCAGATAAACCGCAGAAACTCACCGTCCCCACCCGATCAACAAGCTAAATAGAAAACATACATAAGCAAATGGAAGAACTTATTTAATTTAGTCAAATACTTACATATATTTCGTTGATATCATATCTTGATCTTAAATTATCCAGGACACCTGGTTCATGCAAATAAGCCAGCTTTGTCATATCATCCACTCCACAGGGTGGGGCCTCGGCATCTTTAGGATAGACACTGGAGGCTTTAACGACAACCTGCGGGAAATGGGGAAAGCAAGGAAGATCGAAAAATTATCAGAATAAACTGATGGAATATTGTAAATAAATGATTAAACACTCAACATTATTAACAGAGATCGGGATGCACAAATTCATAGTGCATAAATATTAAATGCACCCACCGTCTTCCCTGAAGTGCAGAGAACCTTGTAGTTTTCACTTTTAATCTCCACAATTTCACCATCTAGCCAAGCTTCTTCAGGATCCTCGACCCAAACAAGAGATCCAACCACAAGACTAATAGCAGCAGCCTAACGGAAAGAGTCCCAAAAGTTAACATATCAAGTGGAACATTAGAACAAGAATTAATTGTAACGGCAACAATACACAAAGTGTACCGCAAGGATTTTCTTTTAATTTTCAAAAGCAAGGAAACTCTACAGAATTAAGCAGAAGAGTCAGCATATGTGCAACTTAGAAAAAAGGCTGAGCCAATCCAAAATAAAGATAAGGAAAGTACTGCATTCTCTGATAACTGAAAATAGAGTTAAACGGGAAAAGAGTGTCAGAGGTCTATATGAGTTAACTGATAAATACGCTAGATTTGGCATGAGATAAGCTCAATAATGAACCTTTCGAAGTTCAAACTCAACTCAAAATTATTGGCAACTCAAAAACAACCACGTCTTCAAGTTCGAATACCAGTGTCACTCCGAAGAGTCTATTTTCCTATTGCCAAACAAATCTAACTAATGTTCAGTGACTGATTTAGGCATGGTCATAAAATCTGCAGGCCGACTGCTAGTCCCAAAGTGGATATGAGAGCTGAACCAATAAGTCACTTTCAAGCACAACCCCAGAATCCAACATCCAAGTTACTGATTACATTGAGTTATAAAGTCGCACTCTTGTTAATTACTCAGCGTTGCCAACACGCCAATGCTACAAAGAAGAAGCTCGAAACAGTTGCTCACTAAATCTAGATGGCCATTTCAGTAGATTCACATTGAGTTATAAAGTCTCGCTCTTGTCAATTAAATTCCTAAACTTTAAGCATCGTTGCCAATATGTTTATGCTACCGAATACGAAGCTTGAAGCGACTAAATCCAGACGGGCATTCCAACATGACAGCAGAAGTAAACAAATCCTAATGACATTCATCTACACCAAATGACACAAAACACAAAACAACGAAAGCAAATCAAATCTCTGTTCTGCTCCAAACCAAACGCAGATCAGTCCACAAAGCAAGTAAACCAAAGACAACCATCAAATCATCAACAAGTTCCAATCTTTAAACAAAAATTCCATACAATAATAAAAACCCAAAACTCCAAATCAATAAAATATCCTAAAAAACACAAAAACCAGCAGAAACATACAAAATAAAATTACCATTTTTACAGATAAACTGATCGGATCAGAGACTTGGGTTTGCTTCTGGATCTACTCCCAGCCTTTCTCAACAAAAAACATCCAATTCCAGCAACCAAAAAGCTTCCAACTTCTCCTCCTTTCACTACAATTTTTGCCGATACTTCTTTCCAAAAAAATAATTTAATAAAAGAATTAAATGAAAACTGAGAAGCTTAAACCCTTCAACAAACCCAAATAATTTGCAGAAGAGATTAAGCCCCCGCCCCTTCTGTTTCTTTCCAACTAGATTTTCTTCTTATTTCTCTCTGTTCTGTCGACTTTGGTTTTTAATTTTTCGGGTCTCTGTAAAGTTTTATTAACATAATTGTTCCTATTAACGATTTAATTAACAAAATAAAACGCCTAATAAGCTCCCAAGTTTCCGAAAATGCCACTGGATCTTGACCGTAATTACGGAATTTAAGACACGGTCCCGCTGGAGTGCACACAAGGCTTGTCTGAAAACTTTGACCTTAAATATCGAATTCCGGAGGCGGTAAACTCTCAATATTTCTCAATTTTGTCAACTTCTTTTCTTTTCCTCGTCTGTCAAAAGTTTTGTGAAAAGTTGAAAGTTGGTTTTCCTTTATTAATTTTTGAATTTAATCAGTTAATACTAGATTCGATTTCTCTTTACGCATGAATGTTAATTGTCTTTCTTATTGTATAAAAAGACTTTTGTTTGCTCACTCAAGGTACGCGCAGCATAAAAATAGATTACGTGATGGAAATTTTTTGTGATTGAGTGTACAAGTTGTATTTGTTGGAAGCAATATTTATTTACGATTAATCACTTTAAAAATGTAGAATTTATCATTCATATGGTATGAAGCTGTAAGAAATGTTATGATGAATATTGCTATTTTTTGTAAGACAAATATGTTAATTCATAAAATTTTATCAAGGATTGTTATTTTTCATTAAATTTTCTCCCCACCCCTACATTTACATTTTACATTTGTTTGGCTACCACTAAAATGCTAATACTAATTGTTTTGGGTATCTTCTCAACTTAAAGAACTTAAAAAAAGAGACACTATATTTTACTTTGCCATAATACACTTTTGTAGGTTTGTTTAATATATAAATTTCGAAAATTATGCTTTTTCGTGATAATTTTAGGATAAATACAGTACTTTCAAGCGTTTCAACAAAAAATACAATGATTTGTAACATTTGATATCAGGTCATCCGTATAATTTTTTTGTGATATTCATATAGGTTTTTCTATGTGAGCTACATAAAATATACAAATATAATTCTCAAGTTCACTCATTGATTCATTCTTTTATGATATAGCTAATTAACTAAAACATTTCCAATGAGATCAGGTGAGATATAGACGATTTGTGAATCAACAATAAGTAATAAAAATCCCACTTTGATAAAATTTATAACATCATCAAGTTCAAGTAAGTACATATCTAGATTGTAATTGTATGAACTTATGATCTAGACTCTGAGAGGGTGCACAAGTTCTTGAACGTGCATGGGAATAGAGGCTAGCTTCGTAATAATAACTCAGTTTCGTGGGTAGTTATGGGAGGGGACAAATATTCGGTGTCCACAACACAACAGATGCAGAGACATCCAGATTAAGGTAAGATACTAAGATGGTGAACCAAGTAAAATGGTTAAAGTCGGAAGTTACTGTTAATTGCCATCTCATCGAATTAAGGATGTCACCCACCACGCGCCTTAGTCTTGATTGTCAAACTCCTCGTTGCTGGTTTTCGTATTTTGGTTGATTGCATCAAATCTTTGTTTCATTTTTTGGTTAATTAAACGAATATATTTTTCTTTTCTTTAACAAAAAGTTACATGAAACGATAACAAACTAAGCATAAGAGCAACACGAAACATTTCCTAAGTTTTTAGATTTATATTCGAATAAAAGTGACCTAAATAAATATTAACATTAACCATATTTCTCTCTCAATACTTTCGCTGTAAGTTTTCTTAGAATCAATCTAGATGGATAGTACTCCTAAAACAATGTTAGATTTGAAGGAAAAGCTATGAAGCTAAGCTTTAGGTGAATAAATACTATATTACGAGGAATGCTACATAGACCCTCTCAAAAGTAAGTTCAACTGAGACTTGTTGACATGTGTATATTTCATAGTAGCTTAATTTGTGATGACAAATTTTGACGCAAAAATTACACAACAAGTACAACTTGGACTTGCCCTTTAATGTATCGACTAGTCTCAATAAATTTAAGCTGCGTATTTTCATTGAATATGTGAAAAACCAAATGGCTCCTTGTTAAATAGCATTTTTCTTTCTAGTTTTAAAAGGGGTTTAATGTGACATCCCACATCGCCCAGGGAAGTGATCCTTAAATGTATATTCTCATCCTTACCTAGCACGAGGCCTGTTGGGAGCTCACTGGCTTCGGGTTCTGTAGGAACTCCAAAGTTAAGCGAGAAGGGGGCTAGAGCAATTCCATGATGGGTGACCCACTGGGAAGTTGCTCGTGAGTTCCCAAAAACAAAACCGTGAGGGAATGGTAAGCCCAAAGCGGACAATATCGTGCTACGGTGGTGGAGCGGGCCCGGGAAGTGATCCGCCCCGGGCCGGGATGTGACAAATTGGTATCAGAGCCAATCCCTGGCCGGAAATGTGCCGACGAGGACGTCGGGTCCCTAAGGGGGTGGATTGTGACATCTCACATCGTCCAGAGAAGTGATCCTTAAATGTATATTCTCATCCTTACCTAGCACAAGGCATGTTGGGAGCTCACTGGCTTCGGGTTCTGTAGGAACTCCGAAGTTAAGCGAGAAGGGGGCTAGAGCAATCCCATGATGGGTGACCCACTGGGAAGTTGCTCGTGAGTTCCCAAAAACAAAACCGTGAGGGAATGGTAAACCCAAAGCAGACAATATCGTGCTACGGTGGTGGAGCGGGGCCGGGAAGTGATCCGTCCCGGGCCGGGATGTGACATTTAAGGTTTGAATTTTCATTACCCACAATGCAAAGAAATTGAGAAAATTTGACCTTATTATTAGATTATTTTGTAAAATTAACCTTTTGCATTAGTTTGTCATCCAATTGAATGACATAGATTATAGGAGTGTCAAATGGCATGGCATATTTTGATACGATTCATTTAAAGTCAATTAACATCAACTTATTGAGAAAGTCATAATGGGTCTGGATTGCAGCTTGTGCTTGGCTCATGTGAGTCATGAGCTTGGCTAAGCTTATTAGGCCTAAATTTTAGGTTCGATCCACCCAGTTCTTACGAATTGTGTTGTGTCGTATTTTTTTAAATCAATCGTGGCCATACCATACTTGTGCCACCGCTCTATTTGGTTTGACACCTCTAGAATAATATATGAAAGAAGAGCCACATATTCTAAAGACAATAAAATCAGCTACTTAGTACTATACTATAGTAATATCATATTCATTTATAAGTAAGAGGTCTTAGGCTTATTTGTCTTCAAAGCAAATTCAAACCGAATATTATGACTATTGGCTAGTCTATTTTCATACTCAATATAAATAATATCGTATATATTTAAAAAGGACAATAAAAACTAAATTAGAAAATGAAGACAATCAAATGGAGGGCGTGAAAATGTGAGCGTGGGCTAAAATTTTCATTCTTAACTCACTCGTGAGCACGTTTTCAGGACGCGCAAAACGCAAAATGTCAACATCAAATGGGGTCATCAAACCAACGGTGCAGATAAGAGGACCCACATGCGGTGCAACCACAGCCGTTGGACTGAAACACTGTTGGAAAAAGTGGACGGTAAAGACCGCCTTGACAGACGGGATCAAATTAGAAGATTGCAATCATAATCATACTTTAAACAAGTTCGCTTTATTTCCTTTTTTGTGGGATGGGGGCTAACCGCCTTTTTTTGAAAATATATATTTTTTTCTTTCTAACAAGCGATGGTAGGTAGGAACCACCGAACTCGAAATCTCAGGTGAAAAACGACAACTTCAACTAATTTAAATATATATATATATTTTTGTGTATTGTCAGGCCATTTTTAAAGAATTGACTAACCGACTATTGTAATTGACGAGAAGATAAATTCAAATCTAGATGCCAAGTAACAAGCACACTACTCTTATAAATTGATCTAATTTGCACATCTACTAAAGTTTGTCGTTTTAACATAAGTAAAATAGCTCGGAAAAGCAGTATAGGCTAATAGATGACGAGTTCAAACCCTAATTAGATAGTGTTATTCACTCACCTATTTTTATCTCTCATACACTCTTGTTAATTTTTAGTTATCAGTCGTCTTTAATTAATTCGATCCAACGACCAGAAATTGAGAAATGTATATAAGAAATAAAAATAAATGTGTGAATAATTCTACCCTATCTAATTATAACTAGCGTCTAGTCTAGCACATATGTTGCTTAGCCAAAATCCCCAACTAAGGGAGCTTTTATTTGTACAAATGAGTAAGAGGACCAAAATGTAAAAGGAAAAACAAAATATTGGAAGGGTAATAACGTAACGTCACTAAATCGAGATAATTTAATGACTGAGGTTATCTTTACAAGCAAAACTTTGCAACATTTTCACTTCTCTATAAACTAATAATATCATATTGAAAAACAATACATACATAAAATAAGGTTAACTATATTTTACACTTCACCATAAACTAATAATATAATCTTGTGAAAAACAATATATATAAAATAAGGTTAACTATATTTTACACCTTCAAAAGTTAGAGGGAATGTTAAAATTAGTCAATTTTCTCAAATCACCCTGTGATTTTAAAGTTGTATTAGTTTACACATTTTGTATATTTGAACATCTAATTATTCATTAATTGATGAACTTTTTAGGCTGTATAGTACAAATGTGGTATAAATGTCAAGCCAATTAAGTCACTATGTCATAAATTTAATGAAGACTCAAATAACTCACTGGACAAAATGTATAAATTGTTACAGTTTCAAAATATAAGGGCAATGTGAAAAAATTAAAACCTCGTAACCCATTTTAAAAATCACCGTAAAAATGGAGGGTGCGAAATATAGTTAGCCTTATATAATACTATAATAGCAAGTTGGTGGGAAAACAATATGAACAAAAACATAAAACTCTTAGCTTTATATAAAGAAATAGGTTTTATACAATTCAAAGCACATTTTTATATCCAGATCCTTGTAAGATTAACTAACATGACAGCACGAAAGTTGAACTAAAAGCTGATTAATAATAATTAAATAATTAACTACTTTCATATCAAAATCTAAATCTTGGAGATGAAGAAAAGTTCGTAATCAAACGTGAGTAGGAAGGAACAAACCATTTCAAATTTTCCCTGCTAAATAATGAGGTACAAGAAATTCTCATGTGAGTTGATTAAAACATGGACTAAAAAATAAAGCTTTCCAGGAAGATATGGGGCAAGTTTATGCTCAACATTTTCAGGATATTAGGGGAAAAAGAAGAAGAAATATTAACAGGACTATCTCTATGTCGATCCTACCCCGATGCCATTTTGGTACAGAAGTGAGCATGCGTCGCGACTAGTTGGCTGTGTTGTAAGAAGGCAGATAAGACTCTAGAATCAATTGTGTCGGAGAAGGTGATTGTATCTGAACAATCAAATACGTGAACTTCCATTGCTTGTCTGCTCCGTCTTTGAACATCTCCGCAAATACTTTCCCGGCTCCATGGGGTCCGCGAACATGAAAGTTAACCTGCGCTCAATTGGTAGAAGCACAAATTCAAATGAGGGTCTGGGAATCAACTTGTATTGCAAATAACATGGTGAAGTTGACAATAGGAAATCACCTCTACATGCTCTACGCCTTCTTCATCGTGCCATACTCTGTTGGGAATGCGTTGGCGAGCAGCACGGTTTCTACTTTCTTGACCGTATCCAGTAATAGGATATCCGACCCTCATCCTAACCTGATTAAAAAAAAAATCAGGGTCATCTAAGCCACAATATTGGCAACACAATATTCACAAACATACACACAAAGAGGATTATGTGCAAAATTGATCAGTAATTAATTCACGATTGGCTCATAAATCCCATGAACTGCGGGAAAAAGACGCATTTCTCTCCCCAAGCAATTGTAGTCCTATATGCAATTGTAGCTAGCACATGTATGGCGTACAGAATGAGGTGTTGACACATTTAATTTATACATTGATAGCCTTAGTTATGTAGCTCTTGAAGTTTCCAGTGTTGGACATAAAAAAAACCTGTCACCCAACAAATTTACAATATTTTCAAGGTTCACTGCCACCGTACAGATAAGCATAGTCTCAAGACTCCCAACCCCTTTCATGAAATCACGGTTCCAGGATTAAGAGAAATTTTTACACTTCTTTTAGACAAACAATAATGATATACTAACCTGTGCATCATCTTGAATCCTTTTAAGAGCCTTGTTAAAGATCTTGTACCTGCCAATGACCGTGTTGTCATTACAGAGTAATACTGAATAACTCAAATTTTCAATTTATGACAGAATCAAATATTTTATCTAGAAAATTAAAATAAGGTTTTTTTTTTTTTTTTTTTTTTTTTTTTTGTCTCCTTACTCTTTTGGTTCAAAAATAAGCTCCTTGAAAACAGCATATCCTGCAGCAACAGCAATTCCAAGCCCTGCAAGAATGACAAGACTGTAGGAAGCTCCCTCTACAAACGTCACGGGCTTTTCTGGGATGTTGTATGTAGGAGCATCGAAAGGATCCTCTACAGTAGATACATCTTTCTTATTCTGGCAAAACAAATAGTTGACGAATTAAGAAACCAAAAGTTGAGGTTGCAAAAAGTATCAAGAGAAGAGCAAGTTTAGCAACCTCAAGCACAGAGTCTGGAGGAAGTTAGTTGATACAGATAATCCTAATGTTTCCATACAACACAGAATGAGATGCCTAGAAAAGCCCTTGACCTTTTCAACCTAATAATTTCTCTTCATTGAAGCAAGTGCTAGTTTCGGATCAAGCAAATAGATGACGGATCAAACCAGTCAACATGAACGATGTTTGACTAGGTTAAATCACCCAACCACAAACAAGCAGACAACACACATGTAAATTTTTTAAAAAATCATTTCAAACTAAAACCTCAGATGAACTTTGTTGCTGTTTCCGCGTAGCTTTTGACGAAAAGGATCTGCTAAAGAGAGGAATGGTGGTACTTGCTCCGTAGTTTCTTGTGAGTTGTGACTGTGGCCAAGAAGCATGCATAAACTCTCTGGCGGGATACCTTCCATATAGAACAGGAATTCCTGGAAACATGATTGTATAAAACTCAACTACAAATAATAAACTACTAGATAATTCAAAACAATAGGATCTTTCCCTACTCCCCATGAGTAGAGTGTATCATTATACCTCAGACTTAAATCCGAGGCAAACTTTTGGCACCAAAAGCTTCCTGGTATTTATCCATAAACTATACAGCATACATATACATCTAGACCCTAGAAAGTTTAACACCTCAGACTTAAATGCGAGGCAAACTTTTGGCACCAAAAGCTTCCTGGTATTTATCCATAAACTATACAGCATACATATACATCTAGACCCTAGAAAGTTTAACACCTCAGACTTAAATACGAAGGCAAACTTTTGGCACCAAACGCTTCCTGGTATTTATCCGTAAACTATACAGCATACATATACATCTAGACCCTAGAAAGTCTAACTAATGAACTTTTCCTATTTAAGCTGTATATTCGAAGCTAGAAACTAAGAAAAGAATTAATCATTGGAGGCACATCATACTAATACTCTAATTGAAGTCATTTAACGGAAGACTTGATCGACCGAAAAAAGGTTATCCAGTTTAAGTAACTCTCTCACATCCCATAGTTGAAGGATAACTATCTATGACGGAAAATGAAAAAGAAGCCAACCAGAGATTCTTTTGCTGACACTAACCAACAGAAGACAATTGAAATACTTATCCTGAGCACAAGAATTACTTATCAACTGTATGAATTGGAAAAGCAGTCACTAACCATTAGCTCCGGCTATGCCCTGCAGAATTACAAGAAAACGAACATCAGCGAGCAATGTGCGAAAGAAACAGAATACTAAAACCAATATCATACAATTACCTCACCCTAGTCAAATGGCTTCCGGGAGCAGCAGATTGACTTGCAAAACCTGATCTTACTACTGCCAGCAACTGTACCACAACAATCAAACAGTAACTCAGTACATAAATTTCAACTCTTCTGAGTAAAACAGAAATGCAAATCAATCAAATCATATTAAAATAAAAAAATAAAAAAAACCTGATCTGCCTTGATCTCCTCTGTGTGGAAAGCCCTCTGCCCCCTCAATCTCATCCTGGGCAAAACCCTAATCAAATCTACTTGATTTTTCCTCAATAACTCCATTGCACACTTGTAGGATCCTAAAGAACCAAAAGGGTTGCCGCCGCTAAGTCAGATGAAGATAAACCCTTTGAAGAACAACACTTGAAACATAAAGAGAGCTTTATTTCCTGTTTGGATGCTGAGAAAAATGCGTGAGAAAATTCCGAAAAGGGTGCATACCCATTACGGTTGATGTTGGTTCAGTCTGGTCTCTCGAGGGTTGATGCCCAAAAGCTTTTTGTTCAGCTTCTTGTTCTGCTCAATCGTAAAACCCTCACGGCGCAAAGGGGATTTGTTATGGATCCGTAATAACGGGTCGGGTTAATTCGATTTGAAATTCACGTCGGGTTGAGTGGGTTAGAAGAAGCCTAGGATTGAGTTAGTGGACTCATTTTCTTTAATGGGCCTCAATGCTTGGCATGTGGGAGTTGATTGGATCAACCATGTCTTAAGAGCAGTTTGTCCATTGTCCTTAGGGCAATCCATATACATCCAGTGAACAATAACTACCCTTAATGAACAGTAATCGTCTTTTGCATCTCCACTCCTACACTCAATAGCCCTGGCAATTGGTAATAAAATATTAATATTTTTTTTTATTTATAAAATAATACAAAATAATTTTATTTGTAATTTCGGATAAGATTTTTAATCGTTCTCGTTGCGCCATATGTCATTATCTAAAAAGACAATAGCAATAAAATATTAGTATTTTTTTATTTATAAAATAATACAAAATAATTTTATTTGTAATTTCGGATAAGATTTTTAATCGTTCTCGTTGCGTCACGTGTCATTATCCGAAAAGACAATTATTGGTGATGGATTTTCAATAAGATTTTTAATCGTTCTTGTTGCGCCATGTGTCATTATTCGAAAAGACAATTATTGGTGATGGATTTCCGATAAGATTTTGAACCAATCACGTCGCGCCACGTGTCACAATCTGTTTACAATCTTTGAGGATAGATTTCCACTAGATTTTTAATGAATGACAGCATGCCACGTGGCATTATCTACAACATAATCCTTTCTGAATCCTTCATATAATCAACCATCCATCCTTATAAATCTCACACCAATTTTTTCAAGATCTCTATCACTATTCATAGTTTCTGCTTCCTTATTCACCTAAATCTCTATCATTATTCATAATTTCTTCTTCCTTATTCACCTAAACCTCTATCATTATTTATAGTTTTTGCTTCCTTCTTTACAATGTCTTCTTGTTCCTCAAGGATGATGTAGGAAATTGATCAGCAAGAGGAAGAATTATTTAACCAATCAGAAGAAATGTTCAAACGCTAGGCGACCCAAAATGAGAGGGAAGAGGAAAAGGAGCGTAGACGGAAAGACGACGAATCAAGAATGGCAAAAGCCTCACATTCCTGTCAAGTCATCCAAGCTATTGCTCAGATCTGCAGGCCTAACCGTGCTGTAAACATTGATAGAAGCAGGCAACGACGAGGTCAGGATCTCTTGGACGACTATTTTGTCCGTAACAGTGCATTCCCTGATACGTACTTTAGACGTCGTTTTAGAATGGAACGTCATTTGTTCAACAAAATCATGGTCGCTCTTTGCAACCATGATTCTTACTTTGTGCAAAAGTCGGATGCTTTTGGTGCTATAAGTCTAGTACCTGAGTAAAAAATTACTGCTGCATTGCGGATGCTTGCATATGGAGCATCTGCAGACCGAGTGGACGAGATAGCGAGGATGGGAAAATCAACCAAACTTGAGTCTCTGACGAGGTTTTGCTAGGCAATCAAGTCTATCTACACCGCAAAGTACCTCTGGAAATCTACTGAGATGGACTTGCAAAGGTTTCTGAAGAAATGGGAGATATGAGGTTTTCCAGGGATGATTGGAAGCATTGATTGTATGCACTGGACTTGGAAAAACTGTCCAAGTGCATGGCAATGCGCTTATAGGGACATAAAATGATCAAAAAGTATCATTTTGGAGGCGGTGACATCTTTTGATACATGGATTTGGCATGCCTTTTTCGGGGTTCCGGGAGCCCAAAATGACATCAATGTGTTTGCACAATCCCCAATGTTCAATGATGTCCTGCAAGGAAATGCACCAAAAGTCACGTACTGGGTTAACAGACGTAAGTACGACGGGCCATACTACCTAGCAAACGACATTTACCCAAGTTGAGAAACATTTGTCAAAACAGTGCCACGTCTGTGAAGTGCAAAGGAAAAACACTTTGCAAGCTGTCAAGAGGGGTGCAGGAAGGTTGTGGAGCATTGTTTTGGTATCCTCCAAGCTCGCTGGGCGATTGTTAGGGGTGTTGCCATAATGTTTGATTTAGAGTCGCTTCGATCCATCATGATGACGTGTATCATTCTTCACAATATGATTATGGAAGATGAGTACGATTATGATGCCGTTGATGAATATAAGCCAAACACGATGAACAATTCCAGAACACAAATATATTGTGCTCATGACGCCACTGAAGAACCCGTGCAACACGAGCTATTAGAAAAGGATGGACGTTACAATGATAGGGTCATTCAACGATATACTGCACTTCAAAGGCCATATATGCACAATGCCCCGCCAAATTGACTTGATAGAGCACCAGTGGAAATTGAAACAAGCTGAAGATACTTAAGTTCATTAGTGTTTGTTTTTATTTGGTGTGTTTATTTAATTTTATGTGGTGTTTTTTTTTTAGTTCATTTAGTGAGTTTTTTTTTTTTTTTGGTATGTTGATGTAATTTGATTTGGTGTGTTTAAATGTGTTTTGAATAAAGATTCTCTTAGTATAAATAAATTACCAAATTAAATAAATATACTCTTAGTTTAAATAAAGTACTAAATTCAATAAATTGGAAACAACATAAAGTATTCTATTCAATAAATAAGAAATTACAACCCAAATTGATTGGAAAATTATGGGCTCCGGTTACAAACAAAGTGATTGGAAAATTATGGGTTCGTGAATGGATAATCATCACCTAACCAATTTGTGGTGCTCCGATAATCTTTTCTTGTCGTGCTAGGATGATCTTCTCTTGTTGTGCTAGGACCATCTCCTCTTGCTCTCGCTTCTCTTGCATGCCTCATTTGCACCACATCCGTTTTCTCCAACTTCCAAAAATATTTAGAGTTTGGAGACTTCCTTTCTAAAGGCTCCTTCATAATGTCACGATCTTGTTGGGCCATTCTTTATTCTCTAATCTGTTCCCTTTCTTGCTAAAGTAGTTCTCTTTCTCTCTCATTAGCTTGAAATTTTCTCAATAGTTGTAGCTTTTGCATCATTTCTAGCCTTGTCAGCCTGAAATTTAGCCATTTCCCGAGCCAAACTCAATTCACCTTGGCAGGCAAGTTCTTCCATATACTTTGCATAATCATTCTTGGAAGCATTACACTTTCTCTTTGAAGCTTTCTTACCTTGTTGAGGTTTAATTGGAACCCCGACGCTTGTTCAACGGGGGGCGTTTCGGGCATTTTTTCTGCATCATCTTCATCATCATCATACGAGGCATGATCGGGCATAGAGTGTAGAGGGATGCTGTTAAAGGCCACTTTTGGACCGATAGGCACAACTTTGAATTTAGGACAATCTTTGACAATATTCCAACACTCTCACCGGTTGAATGATTTGTTTTTGCTTGTGGTTTTGGCATTATACCAAGCTTGTGTTTGAAGCTCCTACACAATGCGGGAGAAGAAATAATTATAATCAAAGTAGGTAATGTAAACTTGGATATAGTACAAACAAATAAAAATTATATCGTTACCTGATCCGCTAAACTTTCCCCACTTAGAAGATTAGCACTAACTTGTGCCAATGCGTCTCTCCACGTACTAAACGATTTGCTCAGTAGTCTCCAACGACTGGACAAAGATTCTTTGGTTCTTTTCCCAACAATTTTCTCAACATAATTGGTATGAATAAGACCCCACATTTCTCTCAACTGCATCTAATTACCCGAAATCGGATCATGAGTAACTTCAACCCAGCTAGTACACAACGTAACATCTTCAATAAGTGTCTAATTTGTACCTGCATCATTAGCCATTTTCTTGGAAAAAAATTGGATTGAAACTTTGAGAGAAAGATAGGTATTTAAGAAGGTATGAAATTGGATTGAAACTTGACAATATATGAAATTAGATTTATAGAAAAGTAAATGTATAAAAGTATGAAATTGAATTCAAACTTGACAATATATGTTGAATTTATAGAAAAGTAAATATATAAAACTATGAAATTGGATTCAAACTTGACAATATATGAAATTGGATTGAAACTTTGAGAAGATATGAAATTGTGGTGTAAAGTATAAGATAATGAGAAGGTATTTATATAAAAGTAAAGTCATTTTTTTTTTTAAATTTAATTTTTTTTTTTTTTGGATTTTTAATAATTTTTTACATTTTTTTTTAATTTTTATTCACCTAATTAATCTATATTGTTGGATTTAAACCAATTTGAATTCCAACACTCCAGATTGTGTCACGTGGCACAACGGTAACATTTTTGATTTTTTAACTGTTTTGTTTTTAAGTCTAAAGATGTGGACCATTGATCTCAGATCTAACGGCTAGTATTGAATGAAGTTTTTTTATTTTTTTTACCGTTGGAAATCCAAGGGTCCAAAATTTATATCTGTTGTAATCCAATGACCGTGGGGAAGCCACGTGGCTCCCCAATGGTAAGATTTTTGAGTGTGCCACAGGCCCCAATGTTTGATTTTATGTCGGATTACGCGCGCCCACGCGCACTTGAAGTCCACGCGCCTGATAGAAAAAATAAAAGAAACGCGGCTGACGTCTCCCTGATGTCAGCCCACGTCAGATGGCCATCGGGCGCTCGGGCCAGCACGAATCCACGGCCCGCTTGCTCGGGCCTGCTCCAGCTCCATTGCCAGCTCCTGCTGGACTTCCTCCATCGGGCAATAGCCCATTGTTCCTCAGCTCATCCCTCCAGCAACTCCTCCCACTGGAGCTACTCTAAATGGTTCTTTGTTTGGTATGTGGGAGTTCATTGCTAGACGATGATACTTATCTGCCAAAGGCTTGTTTATTAATCCGTAATTAAAAAGAGGAGAATTTAATTGAGGAGGAGTTGGAATGAGGAGTCAGAATTGAATTCCTATTAAAGTAGTTTACTAAACTGTTTTGGAATTGGAAAACGAATGATATTTGATTTCATATAAGTTGTTTACTAACTACCTGAATCAGAATTAAAATTAATATGATTACAAAAATACCCTTGTTTTAAATTATTTATTTCGTATACTAATTAATAAAAAAATCAAATGAATTTTTTACCGATAATAGGCCTCTTAATATAACACTAGCCTCTGCGCACGCACTAACGTGCGTGTGAGAGACATTTTTGCATCACGGGCGCTACGCGCCCCTAAAGGTGTATTGTGTTAGTTTTTTATTCATTGTAATGGTTAAGATATATTTTAAATGTATCGTGCAAAGAAGAACTTTTACTTTACCATGCACATCATAAAAGGTTGTCATGTTTTTCGTTTTCACTTTGCATAAAATAATGATTTAAATGTTATTCATACAATTGTCAAACAACATGAGATTTTGGATGCAAGTTCCTACCTAAAGTCCATGAACAATAGTAAGTAGATATAAATAAATAAAAGAGTAGATGAAAAGTACTTATAACAAAATACATAACAACTTAAATGTCAAAATATAAAACCTACATCACAATATGTACATTATTCACAATACCAATAAAGTCTATATGTCACTGTTTCTTTTGAAAAGAAAGTTTACATATTGACATCAATGTTGCAATTTCCACCCATTTGTTCATGATTGATGCTTCATATTTTCATTGCCAATCTACAAACGATAGTGAGAAAATTAAATAAAAAAATAGAGTTAATTGATAAGTGAAAAATGCATACTGAAAGGTTATCATTAATAAATTTGTTACCTATTAGGAATCACCATAATTAGCTGGAATGAAGCAAGACTTCTTTGTATACTACATTCCGTGTAAATACTCCTTGTTGGCCTACTATAGAGCCATTTTTTACTAACACGGTTCTGGTTGACTCTGAGACCCTCTCGATAAAGCCACATATAATTGTCCATGACTAAAGACATGATCTGGAAGGTAAATGCCTACATGTGGTATTGTCTAACCTTGAGATTTGTTTATAGTGATAGAGAAACTTAGTTTAACCGGAAACTGCTTTCTTGTAAGTTCAAATGGAAGCCCGGTAGTATCAGTACTTTTGAGAGGGTTTCTTGGTAAAGAAACTCTGGATTCGACAAATTGTCCAGTTAGAATTTCAGCATCAATAAGATTTCGGTAAGAATCACGACACAATAATCTTGTACCATTACACAATCCCAATTTTGGATCAATATTTCTTAAAAGCATAATTGGAGCACCTCTTTTCAGAGTTAACTTATGCGGAGGCAAACCACCAAGTCAGATTGAATTCAAGAACTTTGGTTGAGACAAATTCCTTGTGTCATCCTCAACTGAATCAAATGAATACATTGTGTCTTATAAACCCGAAAACATATTGATTATCTTTTCATTCAACATATCAACGTCTTTATTTGTAGAAGTTACTATTGCCCTTTCAACCATGTAGGTTGCATCATTTATATGATCCTCTAAGTTAGGTAAGATCTTGACAATTAATTGATTAATGGAATGCTCACTCTTCCATGGTATCACTATGCATTCAGGTAGCTTTACCATATCATCCATAATAACATTTTCATTCCCATCACCAACACAAAGTAAAAATTCTGAAAATTCACAATCATTTATGGATCTCATGTTTTGTTTGAGTTTTAAAATCTTTACCTGTGACCAAAATGATGCTTTAATGACACTATCTTGGATTAATTCGGACTTGGCTTATTTCCTGATAATAGGAATAACTTGTTGAAAGTCTTCCCCAAATGGTAAGTCAATGTCTGTTAAGTTTTTGAACATTCGATCAAGTGCTTCAAATGCATGATGATGCGTCATTGTTACTTCATCCCTGATAATTGCCTTTGCCTTTTGTATTAGCTTTGCTAAATCAAATTGCTTACTGATCAAACACATCGATGATGCATCGAGACTAAGTGGTATCTTGAATTTAGAATGTGTTGTCGTCCCACCAGGCAATATAGTAGTTGCTATTCTAGATGATGTTGTTGCTAATACTATGTGCCCCAAGCTTCTCAAGCTTGCTAACAATGCGCGTTTTTCTAGTTCCACCAAGACCATCCACAAAAAAAGCTACATTCTCTGATCGTTGAACTGCACCCATTATTGTGTTAAACACACTTCTTTGGTCATCATTTAAGTGTTCGATTGCATTAAGATCTAAGATCTAAAGGAGAAGGGTATGAGCTAGCAATAACATGGTTCAAACTCGCCTTTGGTGAGAATTGAACCTAAGACTTCTCCCTTACAACCCACTAAATCGTAGTACTAAGTGGCTTATAAGAGGCTTTTAGAGTGGGGTCTAGAAACATAATTCACTCCGCGATTTCACTGTCCTTTTTCCTTCGCCGCCATTTTTGTTCACATAACATCTAACTTTAAACCAAAACATTGAACTCAGTGAAATTTCTATTATATATTTTAGTAGGTTACCAGGTGACCATTCTCAGCCACATGATTAAATTTGACAGTCAGCAAAAGTTGGGCACAAAAGTCGAACGGTAATGAAGGAAAATTGCATTTTTCATACCACTTTTATAGCATCTCTCTAATAAGTACATTTCATGTTTAAGGAATAAACAACATATATCATTGAGACAAAATCAAAGTTATGAGGAACTAGTCTTTTTGAAATACTTTACCTTGGTAAAATTCCATAAGAAAACCATCTTCAAGCAAAAAGAGGTCTCATATGCCCATAACACAACAAAAAAGCCATCAATAATAATGAAGTGTAGGAAAATCTATTTAGAATTCTCATGGGCTAGGTTTTGTAAATCCATGTGGGCTTATAATTATTTGTACATCAAGTCAGTTGACTAGTATATATTTTGTCACATCCCGGCCCGGGCGAATCACTTCCCGGGCCCGCTCCATCACCATAGCACGATATTGTCCGCTTTGAACTTACCATTCCCTCACGGTTTTGTTTTTGGGAACTCATGAGCAACTTCCCAGTGGGTCACCCATCATGGGATTGCTCTAGCCTCTTTCTCACTTAACTTCGGAGTTCTTACAGAACCCGAAGCCAGTGAGCTCCCAAAAGGCCTTGTGCTAAGTAGGGATTGGAATATACATTTAAGGATCACTCCCCTGGGCGATGTGGGATGTCACAATCCACCCCCCTTAGGGGCCCGACGTCCTCGTCAGCACATCACGGCCAGGGTTAGGCTCTGATACCAAATTGTCACATCCCGGCCCGGGCGAATCACTTCCCGGGCCCGCTCCACCACCATAGCACGATATTGTCCGCTTTGGGCTTACCATTCCCTCACGGTTTTGTTTTTGGGAACTCACGAGCAACTTCCCAGTGGGTCACCCATCATGGGATTGCTCTGGCCTCTTTCTCGCTTAACTTCGGAGTTCTTACAGAACCCGAAGCCAGTGAGCTCCCAAAATGCCTCGTGCTAAGTAGGGATTGGAATATACATTTAAGGATCACTCCCCTGGGCGATGTGGGATGTCACATATTTATACTATTGTGATATCACTGATATTAAGGAATTGCAATCTTACATAGTATCACTAGTTTTAGGTTACCCTTTCCTAGTAAAACCCTAGCCTTGCCCCCCTTTTCTTCAACTATTTGCCGTCCCCCATTCAATTTTCTCTCAATTTTTGCTTTGTGCTGTGACCACCTTCTCTCCATTCCATTGCTCACTTTCTGAAACTTACCGATTCCAACTACCTTATTTGGCTTAGTCAGATGAAGTTAGTTGACTAGTATATGTTTGTACTATTATGATATCAGTGATAATAAGGGATTACAATCCTGCAAATAATTACAATCTAATAAAATCACTAAGTGAATTCGGGAGGCTCTTCAAACCATAAAGAAACTCAAAAAGGGTAACGTGCCAACTTTTTGTGTTAATGAAGTTATGTCTTTTAAAGCATTTCCAACAGAAACTTACAAGTGTTTCGAGTTTCGAGTTTCGACAAAGAAGTAAAAGATAGTCAAGTGAGAGTTGTAAATTTGAAATCCTATTAAATTTTAACTCTTTGATTAGTGGGATCCATCACCGATAGATGTAAAAGAATATAATTATAGATTTTTATTTACATCTCCCGACAAAGATGAACTGTTTACATTCTGCCATTAAAGATTTTTTTTTAACAATTCAAATAGATGTAAAATGCCCATTATATAAGCTCAGAAATTTAGGCACTTAAATAATTTATTTTAGTGAGAGCCTACTCTTGTTCATGACCGTTGGATGGAAGAAGTGAAAAAAGAAATCAACAACTTTTGTTCATGACCGTTGGATGGAAGAAGTGAAAAAAGAAATCAACAAACTAAACAAACAATATGCAAAGGATAAAAACGGAAAAGAAAATAAAAGATAGTGTAGAAATAAGAAATTACAAGGGTTTTGGGTTTGACAAAGAAGCAAAAGGTCAAGTGAATGAGGTGTAAATTTGAAATCTTATTTAAACTTAACTACTTTTTGATTTGTGGGATCCATCACAGAAAGATGTAAAAAGAATATAATTATAGGTTTTTATTTAGGTCTCTTGGCAAAGATGAATAGTTTACATTCCGCCATTAAAGAATATTTCGACAATTAAGAGATGCAAAATGCCCATTATATAAGCTCATAAATTAAGGCGCTTAAATAAATAATTTTTAGTGATAGCCCACTCTTATTCATTACCGTTTGACGGAAGAAGTGAAAAAAGAAATCAACAAACAAAACAAACGATATATGCAAAGGATAGAGAGAGAGAAAAAAAAAAAAAAAGAGTGTAGAAAAAAATATATTACAAGGTTTCGAGTTTCGAAAAAGAAGCAAAAGAGGGTTAAATGAAAAATTGGTAAATTTGAAATCCTATTTAATTTTTAACTCTTTGATTAGCGGGACTCATCAGAGAAAGATGTAACAAGAATATAATTATAGGTTTTTATTTAGAACTTTCGGCAATGATGAATAGTTTAGATTCCGCCATTAAAGAATATTTCGATAATGAAGAGATGTAAAATGAGAAATTTAAGCACTTAAATAATTTATTTCGGTGACAGCCTACGCGTATTCATGATCGTTGGATGGATGGAAGAAGTGAAAAAAAAAAAAAAGAAATCAACAAATTAAACAAACAAATATGCGCAAAGGATAAAAAGAAAAAAAAGAGAGGTAAAAATAAGAAAGGAAGACGATTCTCTCTCCTCCTAATCTCTCTTCCATTCCCTCCCCTCATAGTTGAACGGTAACGATTAAGTTACGTCAACATCTTATATTGATTTTTTTATAGAGACAATAAGACAAAAAACAATGTGTGAAAGGAGGGGATGTAAGACCTCCTCCAACCCTGGGCTAAATGCCAAATTACCCAAATTATTCCCCCTACCAAACACCACCCAACCCAAGCTAAAACATTAGGCCAAAAGCCAAATGCTAAAGTAGGGCCAACTACCCCTTCCAAACGAGTGGACTCGCTTACATTTGGACCGCTCTCGGCCCGCCCATTCTCCAACGTGCCCCACACGGCCTGTATCAATTCAGCTCTCGACAGCGGGGGGCCCATTGTCAGGGCCCTTGTCGACCACTTCTCCGAGCCCAACGGTTCTTTTCCTCATTGAACGACCACAATTTAAGGACCGTTGGTTGATCCAACAATCCAGATTTAAATTTTATTTTTTAAAAATATGTTATTTTAAAATACATTGAATCCAACGGCTGAGATCAAATATAATCAAATCTAACGGTTAAAAAAAAAGATCTAACAACCCAAATTTAAATCCAATGGCTAAAATAATTAAAAAAAATTATTTAACTCACAATTCACCCAAAAACTCTATAAATACCTATGCATTTGTTCAAACATCCACACAAAAACTCAATTTTCTCCTACAATTTTTCCAATTTATCTTTCTACCATTTCCAAATTGTTCAACATGGCAGGAGAGCATATTAGAGGTCGTAATTGGACTTGTGAAGAAGATGTTGCTTTATGTTTGGCATGAGTTTCTGTTAACGAAGATGGTACAGTTGGCACAAATCAAAATAAAAAGGTTTTGTGGGATAAAATCATTGCAAAGTTTTAAGAAAATTGCAACGGCGGCGGCATGATGGTGGTGGTGTTTATGATCTATGGAAGACTATCAACAAAACATGCACTTTATGGAAGGGATGCTTGGAGAGAGCCGTGGTTGGCATGGCTAGTGGAAGGAGAAAAACTTTTGACAAATGTAGACCAACTAGGATAAATACCATCAGTTAGGTAGTAACCTAGCTTATACCTATTACCATTTACCTTGTAACGAAATTCTGGTGCCCATCCATTGACAATATCATCGAACAGAGGAGAAGACCAAAGAACGTTGATATTATTGTTTGATCCGGGAGTGCCGAAGAAAGCATGCCAAATCCATGTGTAGTAAGACGCCACAGCCTTGAGTACGATGGTTGGCTTGTTTATGATGACCCTTGAATTTGCCAACCCAAGCAGTAGGACAATTCTTCCACTCCCAATGCATACAATCGAGATTTCCTATC
The DNA here is from genome assembly GCF_041283825.1 of Pyrus communis. Classification (NCBI taxonomy): domain Eukaryota; kingdom Viridiplantae; phylum Streptophyta; class Magnoliopsida; order Rosales; family Rosaceae; genus Pyrus; species Pyrus communis. The sequence continues at coordinate 22,120,055 of NC_142574.1, forward strand.
ATGCCAGAAAGCCTCTTTTGTCTACCTTGTGTAGAAGCCTCTCCAAGTCTTTACGATTTGGCTTGTAGAGGTATGTGGCTCTATATATGGCTTGAATTGCCTGACAGAAGCGCTTCAAGTTCTCAATAGCAGTACTCTCCGCAAGTCGGCAATACTCGTCAGTTGAGTCTACAGAGCACCCATTAACTAGCATCCGAAATGCAAATATGAGCTTCTGATGAGGTGATAGACTTTGTCGGCCTACGACATCTATCTTCCTTGCAAAGTAGTGGTCATGATTGACAACTACATTCAAGATGCTTTCAAAAAGCTCTCTCCTCATCTGAAACTACCTCCGAAAATCATGAGTAAGAAATCTCGGATGCTCGATGAAATAATCTTTCATCATTCGGTCTTGACACTTTTCTCTATCAAGCTGCACAACTGAACGCCCCGTGACAGAACCAAGATGGCTAAATTCGCCATGGTGCTCATATTGCATAAGCGAGTTTACAAGTTCAGCTTTGGCGTTGATCAATTTTGCATCCTCAATGTCAAGCCTTGCTTGGTATTGTGCCATTTGCATTACCCTGCTACGCCTTATTCTATCACTCATTGATGAGATATTGAGGATTTTTAGGAAATAAAAACTCTTTCAAAGTTGAAATATTAGTGAATATAGAGAATGATTGAAGGTTGAAAGATTGTGTGATCAACTAATATTGGACCTGTTGATATAGAGGATGATTAATGAAAGTTGAACGGTTGGTGAAAGTTGAAAGTTTGGTGTTAAACGATTGGTGAAAGTTGAAAAATTGGTGAAAGTTAAAAGCTTGTTTTGTGGAAAATTTAGTGATTTTTCAATATTTATCGGAATTTAAATATTTTTATATTAAAATATTCATAAAATTAATTTAGGATAATCTACATATTTATTTTTAAAAAAATTTAATTTAAGAAAAAAAAAATTAGTCTAAGTTCATTATTTAATAATCTCATGCTAAAATTTTAGACGATAAAAGTTGGAACAGAAAAACTGTTACCATGCTAAAAGATAAATTTTTCAGGTTAAAAAATTTGGCTTACCCAAGTTGAAGATGATATAGAAGAACAGGAAGGAAACAGTCTACTCCAATAAGAAATTACTAGGGTTCTCGACAAAGAAGCAAAAGAGAGTTGTAGTTGGAGATTCGAACGGAGAGAGTAGAAAGTGAAAAAATTGCCGATCGTACGGCTCTGGTTGAGGGCTGTTCGTAGGTAACTTTTATTTTCTTCGATTTACTCTGTTTCCTGTTTTTCCGCTTTCCTTTTATTTGTTTGTGCCAAATGAATTAATAATTTAAACCCCTTAAACCTTGACGACACTGTGACTTGAAGAAGAAACAATGTCTAATTCTCTGTATTATGCTTAACTGATTCGGTATTCCCTGCAATTTTCTGTATTATCCTATCTATAACTGATTCGCAACTATTTCATTTCGATTTCCATTTCGATTTCAATCTCAATTTATTTGTATGGAGTTGGTTTTGTTCCCGACAATGAAGAAAAATATTGTTTTCTATAAGCTATTGCTATTGCTGTTGCTGTTGCTATAGTGGTGCAATGCCTCGGCTGACCTCTTTCCACCTTAGATCATCTCCAATGGTTGAAAGCCAAATATTTTAGTCCGGAAAATTTAGCTTTTAGCCCATAAATAGCTTTTCTGCTCCAACCATTCTAGTCTAAAATTTTAGCCCGGATTATTAAAGAATGAACTTAGACTATTTTTTTTGTTAAATTAATTTTTTTTTAAAATAAATATGTAGACTATCGTCAATTAATTTTATGAACATTTGAATCTAAAAAAATTTAAATTCCGATAAATATTAGGTGGAGTCACTCCGATTTCTGGGCTAAATTTTGGGGAGAATTTGACTTTAGTTTAGCATTTAGCCCAAATTTTCCCCTTGTTGGAGTGGGTTTGGAGGAAAATTTTGAGAGGTAATTTGGCTTTTAGCCCACCATTGGAGTTAGTTTTAGGCTATCTTCCCACCATCAGATATCTAAGGGCAGCTTGGTGTCGGCACATTGTGTGTTGATGTCTTGGCCTCAGTGGCCTCTTATCCTAATCCGGACGACAAGATCAAAACAACCAGCTTCAAGGTAATTTAATTTCCCACTGTACTTACGCTACCGCTACTTGAACTTAGGTTGACTATGTAGCCCGGTCGTTTGTGCACTTTTAGCCGATGAAACCATGTTCTGTATTGTTCTTGGTAATAAATCTTGTTGACACATGAATCATGCTATATCTTGGCTTTGATAAGTGAGGTTGGTTGGGTTCGTAGGTTCAAGCAGGTGCGAACGCAGGCAATGCTTTAACATGTGCAGCTCGTCTGGGATTAAGTCCGACGCTGATTTCCAAGGTCTTTAATTTTATCAGTAACTTTTAATTTTCTTTCTGCAGAGAGAACCTTGATTGTCTGATTTAGGTAACGTTTTTAAGCTTTGTAAAACGATAGGTTGCAGATGATACACAAGGCAGGGCTATACTGCAGGTGCTACAAGCCGACAGCATAGATACTTCTTTTGTGTTGTGGTAAGCTTCAATTGGAAGGCCATTCATAAATTTGAATACCCATTTGGTGTTTTTTAGGCAAATATTATAGTGCATCCGGTTTAAATGTACTTCAAATCTGGAACCAGTCAATAGTTTTTGCTTTTTATTATTTTGGTTAGGTAATGTATCTTGAGAATCTTATATTACTGTAATGCCTAATGTTGTATGCGCCTGTATATGATACAACACGAATGAGACAGATTGGACTAAGATAGGAGCTCGGTTAGGTTTATGAAGCCTTAGTGGTTTGGCGTCAAATTGCCGCGTAGATCCTCAAATGTAAATTTGATGTTCAATATTAAACGTCTCCTTTAGAGCTGCTCTTAAGTTATCAAAATACTGAAAGACTTGAAGTTTGTGGAAACTGAATAATATTATTATTATTATTTTCAGACTTAACTTGTATTATTTTTAGGTTTCCAAGGAAGGGTGAGGACCATTGCTTATATGTCTTATACTCTCTCTCTCTCTCTCTCTCACACACACACACACGCGCGCGCACACACACACACGAACAAAGTCGCGATAGAACTCAGGCACACAGCCTTTTGGTAATCCGAATTTATTGTTTAACCCATCTTATTTTCTTGTTCCTACATTTTGAAACTTATCTAATGCATTATGGCTGCAGCCTGTGTTGGCGCTGACCCTAAGTGGGGAGGGGCTAGGGCAGGGGAAGTGGGATAACCTTTTTTCCAACCTTTATCTTTCAACTTTGTTCAAATAGAATGAACCATCCATTTATTTTTCTAAGAGTCCAGATTCCAGGGACATTGTTGTGATGCAAGGTTATTTACAGGCATGTGAATATATGAGTGCATATATGTATACATAGAATATGTATCATCTGGTCACTCGCCCATGTATTTTACAATGGAAACTTCTCAGTTGCCAAAGTCAAGAGTGTCGGTGATATCTACTGTATTCATGCATTGATTTTTGGAAACTACCCCCTGTTTTAATTGATGCCGAATGTATAAGAGAAGGGTTGGATGATCTACTAAATTTGGCTGATTATGCTGAATATATGTTCAGTTTCTTTCTTTTGATTTCCACAATCCCAAAACTTGCTGTCTTAATTTTTGGTTTGATCTCTTGGACTAAATGTAATGCCGCTAGGTCATTTATGTGGGTGACTTTGGATATCTTGTCTTACAGGCCTGGACAGGAGCAGCATCTGTTCCTAGTGCTCTTGTTTCGATGCTTTTGCGATTGCCAAAGATCAAATTCGCAATTGTGACATTGGGTGAAGATGGATGCATAATGCTTGAGAGAAGTGTGGGCGGTAAGTATTCAACTGTCAAGGGTTTATTGAGGAAGAAAACATTGTGAAACGGAGGGTCCAAGGCTGTGGTTTGCAATTCTGTAAATATAGCCTGTTTTTATCTGATTGAAATAACTTTTATGTTTTCGTTCAAAACTCTGTTTCTTGCAGAGGATTCTCAGACGGAGGAAATAGAGGCCGACAACTTATTGGAATCGCTGAAGCGGAGAAAGGATGATAGCGTAACTATCCCAACTTGTATTTCGTCGGTAAGTCTAGTTGAATGCAATTCTGGTGAATTGAAACCAAAGAAATGATGAAACCATTGGAGGCGCTGTTGTGACACGGGCAAAAGGCACCCCATATGGTTAAGAGAATTTGAGCATGCATTGGTAGACAAGTTAGAAGGGAATACTATTGTATCCATGAATCTTGATGAAATTCAAAGTAGCCCCTCATCCCTTCTATACAGTTTTTGAGGATTGCATAATGGATTTCATCCACGTGATTTGAATATTTACGTAGTCTTAGGAGCATAATTAACAAGTGGAAAATATTCCCAACTGATTTGTAACGTTTTTCCATTTTAATCCTTTCAGTCAGTGACAAAATTGATAGCCAAAGGAATAGGGAAAGTTTTTGGGAGGTTGTTTGTGGGAACAGCTGAGAAAGTACCACCCCAAGAACTTCTGGATACAACAGGTGCTGGAGATAGTTTTACCGGAGCAATTCTCTATGGTATAGTTAATCATTCAACTCTCTCTCTCTCTCTCTCTCTCTCTCTTACACACGCACACACGCACACACGCACACGGACACGGATCAATCTGCCAATTATTCCTTCAATTTTTACTGCTCGGAAAGACACCTTTTCGATTATCAACTGTATAACTGGTGGCTTCTGAGTGCATTTATATGTGTTTAGTCTTGAGAGATTGCAGCATGGTTTATTCTTAAAATCCCCACTGGATGTGTAGCTCATCAAAATGTGGGATTGACTGTTCGGGAAGTTAGGGGTTTGTTCAGAAATTGTAGCATGATTGTTTATTGTATCAGTTTAAAATGCAACTCTTATGTGTTATCCTTTCTTTTAATGTGTATATATATATACTATGATTGATTGACATGGTTCTTTGAAATTTGTTAAAACAGGATCATATGAGGCTGTTGTTGAACAACTACGTAACCTCTACAAGTACGCAATCGATCCCCTGTCTTCTGTTAGGAGGTTCATGCGTTTGATTGAAAACACTATACGCCAACGATTGTGGCACCCATTGCACGAATGGCTACTGTATGCCATACACCGCAACTGGGAGTATTACAACAAACAACATGTCCAGGACCTTTTTGATCCAATAGCAGACACACTACCTATTAGGAACCACATCAAAACATGGGAGGAATGCCTCAAGTTCTCGATGGATGATGGAGCCCAAATCTACATCAAGCTTCAAGATCTCGTCACCCAAAAGAAGAACGAGATTGATTCATCCACTGGATCCAATTCCGCTGCTGACTACCTATGAGATACGTACATTCCATATTACCTATAGAAATCACACCGTGTGTGTATATATACATATACATATATCAGCTACGTACATATAAGCTAGTTGGTAGTTAAAACAGTGGGACAATTGAGCTGCAGCCATATAGGTACGTAGCTGATATATGTATATGTATATACACACACGGTGTGATTTGGCAGCTATAGGTAATAAGGAATGTACGTATCGTATAGGTAGTCAGCAGCGGAATTGGATCCAGCAGATGAATCAATCTCGTTCTTCTTTTGGGTGACGAGATCTTGAAGCTTGATGTAGACTTGGGCTTCATCGTCCATCGAGAACTCGAGGCATTCCTCCCATGTTTTGATGTGGTTCCTGATAGGTAGCATGTTTGCTATTGGATCAAAAAGGTGCCGGACATGTTGTTTGTTGTAATACTCCCAATTGCGGTGTATGGCATACAGTAGTCATTCGTGCAATGAGTGCCCCAATCGTTGGCGTATAGTTTTGTCAAACAAACCCATGAACCTCCTAACGGAAGACGGGGGATCGACCGCGTACTTGTAGAGGTTACGTAGTTGTTCAACAACAACCTCATATGATCCTGTTTTAACAAATTTTAAAGAACCTTGTCAATCAATCATAGTGTGTGTGTATATATATACACACACACATTAAAAGCAAGGATAAGACATAAGAGTTGCATCTCAAACTGATACAATAAACAAACAGCAAGGAAGGCAATTAAATCAATCTATCAACAAAGTCTTAAGTTGAAGATCAGAAACATAAAAGAAGAAAAAAAGTTATTTGTCAATCAATCATATATGTATTGATACCCAAAAGCTTCTTGGAATGGACGTAGAGATTACTACATGAGATTGAGGGCTAAACACAAGAGCTTCTTGGAATGGAAGTGTCCTTGTTGAACTCAACCCGCATGCCTGGCGGTGCCGAAGTTTCGAGGTTGTAGTATTCATCCTTCACGTCAAATTCTTCTTGCGGGATGTGAATGAAGTTGGCCTTTTTTCCCGGTCTCGGGTCACGGTCCCCATCTTTGAAAAAATGAAACCACTAATCTTTCTTTCTTGCTATTTTTGCGTTTCAATTTGATTGCCGAATGAAAAAAATTACCATCATTTCACTTATTTGACTGTCACTAGCCAAGCACAAGCAGGACAAGAAAAGAAACTCACCGCTCCTTTTCCTCTTCTCGGGCAGCTTGGCCGAGTGCTTCCTCGCTTCGTCTATTTGGCTCTGCTCTTCCTCTTCCACTTCAACCGTACCTTGGGCTGGAAGTGAAACCAACATCATTTAGTCAAACCCTAATTTCAATAAGCGCGCAGCTCAATTCAGCAACTTAAGTCGAAATCCGAAATCATCCTAATTCAGCCAAATCCTCATTCCAAATCATTTTTTTTTTTTCATCCTAATTTAAACATGCGCACACTGAGATTCAGCAAGCTAAAACGAAAATCGAAACCGAAAACATCCTAATTCAGCCAAATCCTCATTCGAAATGACCTTTTTTTCATCCTAATTTCACCATGCGCAGCTCAATTCAGCAAGTTCAAAACGAAAATCGAATTCGAAATCATCCTAAATCAACCAATTCCTTATTCGAAATCACTTTCAAGAACGATTATCGGACTAACGATGTTCCGTCGTCGCAGCTTCGCTGTTCTCGCTCTCATCTTCCACTTCAACGGCACCTTCGGCTGCAACTGAAATCAACATTATTTTGTCAAAGCCTTATTTCAATATGCGCAGCTTAATTCAGCAAGTTAAAACGAAAATTGTAATCAAAATCATTCTAATTCAGCCAAATGCTCGTCCGAAATCAGTTTCGAGAACGACAACCGGACTTACGGTGTTCTGTCGTCGCAGCTTCGCCAATCTCGCTCTCATCTTCCTCCATGGATGATTCTTGCCTGCAAGATAGATATATAGAGAGAGAGCGAGCGAACCAGATTTAAACCTCACTTTCTTTTATATACAATTAAGCGCGGGGAGAGTGATTACCTTCCAATTTGAAGAAGCTGTGCCACGTATTTTATTTTTTTATTTTTTTTCATGCGTTTTTCAGGGTGCAGTCAAACTAAAAATTTAAAGGATTTTAAAAGTGATAGATTTGATAGGATTTAGGAGGATTTAAGATTTCTACAAAATTCATATGGATTTTAAAGAATTTGAATGAATTTAGTTTGTCGATTTTGGTGGATTGTGGTGGATTTTCATGTAATTTTTTTATTAAAAAAAAAAGGGAAAAATCTTTCTCCTTGCCCTACTGTACTCGATAGCCACTTTATCCCCTCCCTTTTCGGGTACCCTTTCACACAACTACAAGTCTATTTCTTTCTCAATTGATAGATCAACATAACTTTGGTGAGCTTTTAAGCACTACACCACCAACAACCATCACCACCGACTACCCTTTTGCCACAGACGTATGTTGCGGTACTTCAATAGTGCTTGTAGTATCACAGACATTAAAAAATCAGAATGGCGAGAGAGTAGTATTAACCAAAATCCTAGATCGATCATGTCCTTTGATGATCATACATGCCTAATTAAGGTCTAAGGGTCATAATAATATAGGAAACTAGTATCAGAAACTGTTACATGCACCCTTTGCACACCTTGCATTCAACCAAGCCAGTCTCTAGCTTCATTTTTCCATTGTTGCAGACTACACATTTTGTATCACCTACCGGTCGCAAGTCTTAGTGATTGAAGTGGCAAAATGTTGAAAGAAATAAAAGAATTATTGAATGTCGAAATAAAGAAGCATAACAGATGATGTACATATTCGTATTTTACATGCACTACTAATATTTTTCGTTTGGAGCACTGTGATCCTAATCCTATGTATGATATATCCTTGAATGCTTCAAACTAGTATTCTGTATAGTAGAGATCAACTATTAGGTGTTGAACACTGGATTAAAAGTTCTAACCGTTGATCATCAATGTGATTCCCCTCTGACTCGAGAATTCGAGAACTCGTCCAAAAACCTAGCTCAAACTGTGTGCAATTGTAACATTCCACATCGCCCAGGGGAGTGATCCTTAAATGTATATTCCTATCCCTACCTAGCATGAGGCTTTTTGGAAGCTCACTGGCTTCGGGTTTCGTAGAAACTCCGAAGTTAAGCGAGAAGGGGGCTAGAGCAATCCCATGATGGGTGACCCACTGGGAATGGTAAGCCCAAAGCGGACAATATCGTGCTACGGTGGTGGAGCGAGCTCGAGAAGTGATCCGTCCCGGGTCGGGATGTGACAACAATACTGTGAAATGCTTACAAAAAGAGATTCCACCAAAGTATATGGTGGTTACTTGTGTGTGACTGGAGTTGGTAGAGATTTGAGGACTGCCCAGATGGAAAAGGATTTGAAATCCTAGGGGGTGAGGTTGGATTCTTTTTAGTCTTGGTTATATATATTTCTTACTCTCAAATCCCACAAAATCCACAACTTATTAAAATCCTCCAAAATCTTAATTTTTTTTAATATACTTAGATTTGGATGAATTTTAAAATGGGAGTTTTAACGAAAAGCCCACGGTACTGTTCACTTTAACGAAAAATCACATTTTTACACTAACGAAAAATCACATTTTTACACTAAAAAGTCAATCATGGTACTATTCATTTTACCCTTTATTTTGTCTTTATCATTAAAACTCAAAGTTTTCAAACCCTTTTCATTAGTTTTCCTTTTTAAAATCCTTTAAAATATTTTAATTGACTACACCTAAATTTGAATGGATTCTAAAATCCTTTAAAATCTTTTAATTGACTCAAGAGGATTTTAAAAATCTGAGTATGACTACACTCCCCTTAAATAACAAAAAATTTACCGGTGATAGTTTATAAGACAATTGTCACTTATTACTATTGTTTCTCCATGAGATTTTTCCGTCAAATTAATTCAATTGCAGAATATACACAGGCCCCACAATTAGTCCATAAACTTTCACATCATTTAAGTTTTAATTTGGTCCCTAAGCTATTTGATACCAAAACCAAAACCAAACACATATTTATAATTAAGCATGCCGTTCCTGTTGGAAAAATTAGACCCCTAATTTCTATATTAAATCACATAGAAAATTAAGAAATAATTCATTCAATTATTTATTAAAATTAATGCACGCACATGAGTAACCAATGTTAAATGAACATGACATAATGGATTAGAAAAACCTGAAAATTCGGTCGAGGCAAGTGTTAGACACTCTCTTCTTAAGACAAGTTTACGCCCCACTACGGTGCTCATGGTTGATCGGCGCTTGTCTCTCAAGATACAACGACCATGTCCTTGTAATAATAACACTCCAAATCACAAGGCTCCATGAACCACGATATTGTTGAATGCTATAAACTCAATGTAAACTCTCTAATTTTTAGTGCAATATATGTATGATTAAAAGTTATTAAGTGATTATAAGGGCTACTCTATTTATAGAATTTGAGATGCCTCTCATGAAGAGTCAAAAGTTGCAATTCTTCATTTGAATAAACACATCTTTCCACCAAAAGGCATCACTTCTAATTTCCATTCAATGATAAATTTAATATAATAATAATATTATTATTATTAAATTTTCCAACAGATCCCACGTGCGTAACACATCATCAAATCAACAGAGTTTGAAGTGAACTGGAAAGCGGGACAATTCCTGGACCAATTCTAAAATCTTCTCTTCCTATTATAGGCCTTGCTTCTACTTTTATTAATTTGTTTTTATTGAAAGAAACTATAAACCAATTTTTATATATATTTAAAACACTTTTTGAAAAGCACTTCTAACTTTTTATGTCAAATGTTTTGACTCATAAACCATTTTATTTGGCAGAATTTTTGACGAAGTCTGAGATTTGTATGGGAATAGAGAGAGAGAGAGACAAGGGAGAACGTGGAGTAGAAAAGATGGTCAAATAAAAGAGTTGTGAATTTGAAATTTTATTTAATTTTATTCTTTAATTAGTGGGACCCATGACAGAGGCAGAATTTTACATGAGAATGAGCTTCACATAAATATTTTAAAAAATAGATAGTATTTACAAGAGAGTATAATACCTGCTTTGATTAGTGAGCTAATTAAATTTTTTTGATGCGCTAAATGTTTTTTTGATGTTGAAATTATGTCACATCCCAGACCAGCTCTGTCATAGCACAATATTGTCCGTTTTGGGCTTACCATTCCTTCACTGTTTTGTTTATGGGAACTCACACGAGAACTTCCAAGTGGGTCACCCATCCTGGGAATGCTCTCGCCCGAACTCACCTAACTTCGGAATTCTGATGGAACCCGAAGCCAGTGAGCTCCCAAAAGGCCTTGTGCTATATAGAGGTAGGCATGTACATATAAGGCACATCACCCCCTCTCCATTGGTCAATGTGGGACGTTACAAACCACCCCCTTAGGGGCCGGACGTCCTCGTCGGCACACTCGCACCACACGGCAGAGTGACTCTGATACCATTTTGTCACATCCCAAATTGGCTCTACCGTAGCACGATATTGTCCGCTTTGGGCTTACCATTCCTTCACGATTTTGTTTATGGGAACTCACATGAGAACTTCCTCGTGCTATATGGAGGTGGGCATGTGCATATAAGGTACATCACCTTCTCTCAGTTGGTCGATATGGGATGTTACAAATTAACCTTTCGATATCAAGCCAATATAGAGAGTAATTAATCAAATTTAAAGAGGATTAAGAGAAACTAACCTTCCAATATCAAGTCTATGAAAAATGCTAGGGAGACCACATAATGTGATGGTTGATGATTAGATTTCTTTAATGATTTAAAGAAGTAGTCTAACCATTGACCCTAATGTCATCACGTGGTCTCTAAATATGGCTTAAGTAGATAGTTTTTCTAGCAAAACCAAAGTTAATATAGAATAAGTCGGGAATTTTCGAACAAAAAATTTGAAGAATGGATTAGGAATTTGGAGAACAAAATATATGAAAATTTAAAAATTTAGTAAAAATTTAAAGAGAACAAAGATATTTACAAACTTTATATCATTGTGGATTGGGAATTTGGAGGACAAAATATATGAAATTTCAAGAAAGGGAGGCGGAAAAGCTCAAAGTTTATTTTCTTCCGTTAGCAATATAAACTACATATATATATTTTATAAAACTAAACTAGACCTTAGATTTTAAATTTAAGAGATTGATTTCTTTATGAAATAAGATGCTAATTTAAGTTTTAGGATGAGTGTGACATCCCGTCCCGAGATTATAAAAACGTATGTGTGAATTTATCTTTTTACCCCTAGTTCGTTACATTTACGTGTAGTGTTGTGTTGTGTAGTGTTATGGGACCACACACACTCACACACTCTCTTTCTCTCCCGTGTTTTCCTCTCCCTTTGTTTCTTTTCTGTCATTTCTCTCTCTCTCTCTCCCCGAGTCCTCCATCATTCTTCTTCTTCCTTCAAAAAACGTACGGACAACACACAAATCACCCAAACCTTGGTAGATCGAAGGAACCAAGGGCATTTTTGGACTTGTGAAGCTCGTACGAGTACAACCATACCATTTTCAGGTGAGAAATCCTTCGTTTTCGCGTCGATTCGAGGTAATCCGTTTTGAACACTGTTCATGCAAATTTAATCTAGCTTGTTTTTGGGATTTTGAAGCTCATAGATGTCTTAGTGAGGTCCCAAGGAGCCTTGGAGTGCTTCGTTGGACAAGTTTGGACGTCGGGATCATCGTGGTCAAAGTTGGCCAGAGCTTTCGGGGCGTTTTCCGGTGAAACCACGGCGAGTTAGGGGTCGAGACAGGTATGAATGTGTTCGTCTCGTCAATACCTTCATTTTGATATATAGTACGTCGAAAATGGTTAAGAAATGAAGAAGTTATGACACTTTGAAATTTACCCAGAAATTCCGGCAAAACACCCACCGCCGGTGAAACCAGTCCGGCGACGCGAGGAAGAAGACGCGCGCGTGGGCAGCGCGTGAACAGGGCGCGTGGGGGCGCGTGAGAGCTCCAAATTGAGTTCTGAAAATTGTCACGCGTTCGTGACGTCGTGTAGATCACCGTGGTATATTCATACACCCAAATTGAACAACGTATGAGAAAGTTATTGACGAATGTTTGGTGTATGTGCGTTAAATAACGTCAATTTGGTTACTTTTTGTATAGGTGAAAATTATACAGAGGAAGAATGTAACCAAGCTAGGGGAGGTTCAGGGACCTATGAGACGTCGATGTGATCAGTGAGTGGGCAGTTATTTTTCAGTATATATATATATACGTATGCTTGACGTATTTCCCAGAAAACGTATTTTAAAAGAAATACGAATTAATTATCCTGTCATATATGCATCATATTTTAATATGTGCATTACCATAATTATGCATACTGTTGCATGGTGCTGAGGAGGCCCAGGTAAGCTACGATTGAAATACTATCATCACATGCATTAGTAGTGGCATACATTTATATATGTGTATTTGGTGCTGTGGACGCACAGGTAAGTGCCAGGTAAGTGGTATTCATGTTGTTATGCAGTAGTAGTTTGAGATGTTAGAGAGCTCATAATCTGCACCCCCGGTGTTAGTGCTCCCGCCCGAGGCCAGGGCACAGCCTTCACGTGTATGTTCACCAGCACCGCATGCTCGCCTTGGATCCAAGTTAGGTGCAACCCTGTCGTACAGACCACATTAGGTGGTTCCGACTTGTAGGTGACCCGCGATTTATCGCACAGCTTCACGTGATCGTAGCACTAGAGCATATATATATTACACCCAGCCTGTCGTACAGACCACGTTAGGTGGTTCCGACTCGTGTGAAGATTCAGTTATTGAGTTTGAGATTTGAGCTCTATATGCAGCCGTACAGGTCACGTTAGGTGACTCCCGGCTGCCAGATTATATGTTGTTGATGTGAATTATGCTTGAGCACTTACATTTCATTATGAGTTTCCGACATGGCATATTCTTGAGCATGAATGATATACCTTTGAGCATGTTGGCATATTTATACATACGTATATATGTTTATTTTTCTGGGAAACTATATTTGTTTTACGGCGAGGGGTTAGTATATTCAAAGAGAAAAGAAGTGTTTGAATAAGTTTGTTTTGCTGACCCACTCAACTTTGTTTTGCGCCCCTCCAGGTTTAAGATATCAGAGCTTGGTGGCTACGAGGAATCCAACGGTGTTCTGACAGAATGGACCAAATGAGGACTCACCTTCGGGTGTTTTATCTTAGAAATTGTATCTTTAAAGCTTCCGTACTGTGTAAATGGTTACGTCACTCTCACGTGACGGCCAGCATGCCCTCCTTCGGGACGGGGTGTGTCAATGAGTGGTGCTGGGAGTTTCAAAGAAAATGTAACATTTGAAAAATATTATATATATATATATATATATATTATAGGAGTAAGATTATTTTAGTTAAAAAAAAAAAAAGAAACAGACAAAGGATGCTTTATACGTGGTAGACATCCCAACTCTTCTTCTTCTTCTTCCCAACCATCACACGGTGAGGAACCAAGATATCAAGATTCTGTCCATAAATGTTGGGGGGTGATGTGGGTAGTCTAGGGGGAGTGAGTAAGCATCCTAAACAGATATGCAATGATGGGATTAAAGGGAGTATTTCTAACTCTCTTTGAACAACTAGAGGAGAGTGAGAGGTTTTGGAGAGGCAAAAGTGGGAATCGGAAAAAGGGAGCTGAGAGGGTGCTGGTGTATTCTTTGATTGGTACAAGAGGTTAGCTTAAATTTGTTAATTTTCTATTGCAACTTTGAGTTCTAGAAAAACTGCAGTTTCGTAAGCCTCATTTTGGCTCTTGTTTTCTCTCAATCCATTATATGTCTTTAAAAAGTCTTCTTATATATTTGAAATTAGACATGACAAGGAATAGAGCCCAGTTTATTTCATTGATTTTGGTTGAGATCTTCTATGGAAAATATGATGTGAAAATGTGAAAAAAATCTGGAAATCTGCAGATTTTCTGCAGATTAAACTGTTTGCGAACTCAACTTTGGAGCTTGATTATTTTCTTCTCTTAAATCCGTTTTGGGAAACTCTTATTAGATTAGAAACTAGGTTTGTTAAGCTTTAAAACCCAAGTAATTTCATCCTTTTCCATGGAGTTTTGAGGGATGAAAATGGGGTCACAATATGGGGAATTAAGCTTGGTTTATCAAGAGGTTGTGACGGGTATATTTGGGTAAACTTTTGATAGACTGAAATTGAATCTTTATTCCAGTTTTAAGTTAACTTTTATTATTATTATTTATGTGATTTTAGGTCTGGGAGTGACTTCAGACACTTTGGAGGCTTAGAGAGGTATTCTAGTTAGCTGGACTTGAGGTAGGGACTCTATTTCCTGATTGTAGTTCTATATTATGTTTAATCTTTGGGATACTAGTAATTATACCTATTACAATAGTAATGAAATGCTTGGATGGAATGGAAACATTTGATTGTCATTGTTGTGTTATGGACTGACAGTTTCCTCTTTGGTGTATGTTATATATCTTGATTTTGTTAAATGTTATTATGTGTTGATGAGTGGTTAAGCTATGGAACATTTTTGGATTGAATATGTTGAGGTTTACAATTGTGTCGGTGATATTGAAATGCTCAGGTTGCCTTGCAGGTTTTAGAATCAAGCGTTGTGTTGTGAAAAGTTGCTTACACAAAGTATTGGAAACTTATGTATGTTCAAGCGTAGGGTGAAGGGCTTGAACATGTAATTGGGCGTCAGGGGAAGGGCCCATGTTAACGAAACTGAAACTACTAATAAAATTCGGGGTTAAGGGAGGAATGGGAGTTAACTTGTATTTTATGGTGTTCGGAACCAAGTGGTATAAGCATGGTATGGGACGTGCGGGTTTGGATGCCATAAATATAAGTTAGCGGGATTAGAAGGGAGTGAGTTCTTGTGTACTTATTTGTCATATCGTTTGTATTTTACCATATTGTTTGTTGGATGTTACTTTGATTTAACTGTGATAAGTTAACTTGAAGAGTATATGATTCCTACTAGGCATGAAATGCTCACCCCTTTTTTTAGCTATTGCAGGTACCAGTATGGAGAAACTTGTTGATGACCTGTCTCTAAAAGGGATAGCCATATCATGTGTGTGCTTGTTTCCTAGTTGCACTTAGAATAAAGTGTTTTAGCATCTTAAGAGTATGTTGTAAGAGTTGAACTCTTTAAACTCATGTTGTATTAAATAAACAAGGTTAAGTGAACCCTTAGATGCTCTGGTTCCATCATACGTTTGTTGTAAATTTTAATTTTTTTGTTACTATTCATGCCCTAATTCGATTATCATCCTTATTTTCGAATCCGGGGTGTGACAGAAAAATACCTCTTGTTTTAATTATTGGTGGATAGAATTTAAAAGTTTTGTGTAAACTAAAAGAAGTATAATACCACGTCTAAAAAAGAAACAAAATATAATACTAAATATTTAGAAAGGCTGAAAGAGTGAGGGTAGGCCTTGGCCAATACTGGCCTTATAATGCCTCCGCCCATGCCTATAACTGAAAGATGTAAAATGAATATAAATAGGGGTTTGACTTAGTACTAGGTCTAGTAGTATTTATCTTCACTTGCGAGTGAAAAATCTAGGTTTGAATTTCGCTAGAGCTGAGTTTGAACTACATTATTGCTAGCTCATTGTGAGACTAAGTCATCCTCTCCCCTTAGTGTAGAAATATTATTTGTTCAAAACAAATATGGGTTTTTATTACAAGGGTTTCGAGTTTCAACAAAGAAGCAAAAGAGGGTCTAAGTAAAAGAGTTGTAAATTCCATCTTAGAGAGGAGAAAGCGAGAAAATTGCCAATCGTTCGGCTCTGGTTTTGGGCTTTCAAATTGTTCGGCAATCACTGTGTAGGTAACTTATATTTCCTCGATCTCCTCGATTTACTCTTTCCTTTATTTGTTTGTGCCAAATGAATTAATCAGTAAAACCCCTTAAACCTTGACGACACCAACACGACACCAACAACCAATGTCTAATTTGAAATCCCTTAAACGTTGATCTCTTTCCTTTACCTGTAGCTCGGTTGTTCGTGCACTTTTAGCCGATGAAACCATATCCTGTATTGTTATTGGTAATACATCTAGTTGTTGACACATGAATCATGCGATAGCTTGGCTTTGATAAGTAGGGTTGGTTGGTTTCGTAGGTTCAAGCAGGTGGGAACGCAGGCAATGCTTTAGCGTGTGCAGCTCGTCTGGGATTAAGTCCGAGGCTGATTTCCATGGTCTTTAATTTTATCAGTAACTTTGAATTTTCTTTCTGCGGAAGGAACTATTTTAAGCATTGTAAAATGATAGGGTTGCAAATGATACGAAAGGCAGGGCTATACTGCAGGAGCTACAAACCAACGGTATAGATACTTCTTTTGTTGTGGTAAGCTTCAATTGGAAGCCATTCATCAATTTGGATACCCATTTGCTGTTTTTTAGGCAAACATAATAGTGCGTACAGTTTAAAAGTACTTCAAATCTGGAACATGCATGCTGCATACGTACACAATGCCGCTGCTTCCAAAGATGCATTTGTAAACCCTTTGAGTGTGGATCAGTTGGAGACGTTGAGGTATCAAGCAATGAATGTGGTGGCCACTAGGCTTAGCTGGGCAGAGCCGCCATTGGGCAGAGAGGTGGTCGAATACATGCTTGATCACGATTCCGATATGTGGAGCATGAGTTGGAGCAAAGCCAACTTGTATCGACTAATGAATGTTGTTTCAGGACTTGTTGCCATGGGAAGATGGGTGAAGTTGATTCGTAGTTGGAACCGCCAGGTTTTCTCAGCTTTAGTTGTTGCACTTTTCCTCTTGCTGGTTGCATATCCAGACCTTTTTATCCCAATGAATTTGCTCTACATGGCCTTAGTGGGACTTGGCGATATAGGTCTAGACCGAGTCAACCACCCCCTCGCCTTTCCCATGCTGAAAGCGTCTATGCTGATGAATTGGATGTGGAATTCGATTCGTTCCCAACAAGCCGGAGCGCGGAGGTGGTAATGAGGTATGACTGGCTAAGGAGCGTGACGGGGAGGATTCAAACTGTTGTTAGTCGCATAGAAAATTAAGAAATAATTCATTCAATTATTTATCAAAATTAATGCACGCACATGAGTAACCAATGTTAAATGAATATGACATAATGGATTAGAAAACCTGAAAATTCGGTTGAGACAAGTGTTAGACACTCTGTCCTTAAGACAAGTTTACGCCTCAATATGGTGCTCATGGTTGATCGACGCTTGTCTCTCAAGATACAACGACCATGTCCTTGTAATAATAGCACTCCAAGTCCAAGTCACAAGGCTCCATGAACCACAATAGTGTTGAATACTCTCTCACATAAACTCAATGCAGACTCTCTAATTTTTAGTGCAATATATGTATGATTAAAAGTTATTAAGTGATAGTAGGTGCTACTCAATTTATAGAATTTGAGATGTTTCTTTCGAAAGTATGTGACTACTCATGAAGAGTCAAAAGTTGCAATTCTTCATTTGAATAAACACATCTTTTCACCAAAAGGCATCACTTCTAATTTCCATTCAAATATAAATTTAATATAATAATAATATTATTAAAATTTTCAACAGGTGCCCCGTTCGTACCATATCATTAAATCAACAGAGTTTGAAGTGAACTGGAGAGCGAGACAGGCATGCACCATTTCCATGACATTTTTTGTCAATTTAATTTAGGGAATTTTAACAAAAAGCTCCATGTACTATTCACTTTACCCTTTATTTTGTCATTATCATTAAAACTCAAAGTTTTCAAACCCTTTTTATTAGTTTTTCTTTTAATTTACGTATGGAAGTTCTTGGACCAATTCTAAAATCTTCTCTTCATATTATATGCCTTGCTTCCACTTTTATTAATTTGTTTTAATTGAAAGAAACTACAAACCTTTTTTTATATATGTAAAACACTTTTTGAAAAGCACTCCAAATTTTTTATGGCAAACGTTGACCCATAAACCATTTTGTTCGCAGAATTTCTGACGAAGTAAGAGATTTGTATGAGAATAGAGAGAGACAAGAAAGAATGAGGCGGATAAAAGAAAGTCAAGTAAAACAGTTGTGAATTTGAAATTCTATTTAATTTTATTCTTTAATTAGTGGGACCCATGGCGGAAGCAAAATTTTATGTTAAAATGAGCTTCACATAAATATTTTAAAAAATTGATAGTATTTACAAGAGAGTATAATACATGCTTTGATTAGTGAGCTAATTAAATTTTTTGAGGCCTAAATGCTTTTTTTCATGTTGAAATGAACCTTCCGATATCAAGGCAATATAGAGAGTATTTAATCAAACATAAAGAGGATTAAGAGAAATTAAACTTCCAATATCAAGTCTATGAAATATTTAATCAAACATAATGTGACAGTTGATGATTAGATTTCTTCTTTAATGATTTAAAGAAACAGTCTAACCATTAACTGCAATATCATCACATGGTCTCAAAATATGACTCAAGTAGATAGTCTCTCTAGCATAATCCAAGTTAATATAGAATAAGTTGGGAATTTTCAAACAAAAAATTAGATGAAAGGATTAGGAATTTGGAGAACAAAATATATGATATTTTAAAAAGTTTGTAAAAATTTAAAGAGAACAAAGATATTTACAATAGACCTGGTAATTTCTTACACGATCCGTTAACACAACACGTAAACGACATGAAAATAACGGGTTTCGGGTCAATACGATAACTAATTGGATCATTATCGGGTCACACGATAATAAACCATTAATAATGGGTCCTTAATAGGTTTACATGAGAGTGACACATGGGTAACCTGTTTCGACATGATAAGAAAACGTTATTTTGATGATTTTAATATTTTAAACTACTAAAAAAAACTTACTATAAAATGCAATAGATATAATGAATATGTATATATTGTTTATTAATTATTATCTATATAAAATTTAAAATTTAAGTTTTATTTATTTATTTTTATAGTATATTATAGGCAAATATTGAGATTAAAAATCATAAAACACATTAAAAATAAAAATATCAAGTAATTTAAAAATACCTAATACATTAAAAAAATTATAATAATTAATTTATATGTGCGAAAAATATGAAAAAAATATGCAAACGCTCGTAGTCGCATCCTCTACGCTTTGAGAATAGATATATGATCTTTTGAATTTTTAAAATGATACAAACTCTCATGAATAGTATTTTTAAGGGAGTTCAAAATAAACAAAATTCATAATCATTAATGTATAAGTCTGAAAGATGTGAAAACATAATAAATGTTCATAATTGCATCCTCAACACTTAGACGATGATTACATGGTTGTTTAGATTTTTAAAACCCTCCAAATCTCATGAACAGTGTTTTTTTATTTGAGTGCAAAATTAATAAAATTAATAATAATTATTGTAGAGGTGTGAAAAATGTAATCACTTGTAATGAAAAGCTTTACAACTTTCATGAATGGGTCAACTCCGAAATTTAGTATGTATATACTAATTTAGTATTATGTTTTACATTTTTTTTAGTCAAATTATGTTTTTCATTTTCATTTTTATTGATTTAAAATATATTTTTCTTAACGGATAACGGATTGGGTCATATTACCTAATAATATTAACGGGTTGATTTCCGGTCGGGTCATATTACCCGTTTATTTTAACTGGTATTACACGACACGACTTGTTAAGCTATCGGGTATGACACGAAATGTCACATCCCGGCCCGGGCCAGAACAGCTCGATTCGAAGTCCTAGTGGACATTCCGGGTCGGGGTGTGTCACAAAAACGACACGAACACGAGAAACACGACGCGGATGCCAAGTCTAATTTACAAACTTTAATATCGTTGTGAGCTGGGAATTTGGATGGCAAAATATATGAATTTTCAAGAAAGGGAGAAGGAAAAGGTCAAAGTTTATTTTCTTCAGTTGGCAATATAAAATAATATCTTTTTTATAAAATTAAACTAGACTTCAGATTTTAAATTTAAGAGATTGATTTCTCTATAAAATAAGATGCTAATTTAAGTTTGGGGATGAGTGGTGCTGGGAGTTTCAAATGAAAAGATCTCCTGTTTTACTTATTTATTTATTTTTTAAAACGATATTATCTACACTAAGGGAAGATATAGGTTTAGCCTCACAATGAGTTAGTAATAATATAATTCAAATTCGCCTTTAGCGAGAATCAAACCTAAGACCTCTCACTTACAAATAAAGAAGAATACCACTAGACTGCAGTATTAACTTACATAGCTCTAATACCTCTTCCTCAATTTGAAATTTAACGTTAAAAAAAAAGAAAGAAAAAAAAAAAGAAAATTAAATTGTTCAACAAATTAGACCTCGAGCAGTAAGTAGTATTCTAGATAGCTGAAAAATCTTTAGTTTAACTAGCATGGCAGTCATAACCACCGGAATTATGCAATGGTCGATCAAGAGAATAATATACAGCACTGCAGCGGCTGCAGCCCATCGTCAATATGCTCGTTATCTGAACCTTCTTCGTTTTGGGTCAGAATCCCATCCTGAAGCCCTAGGATCAACAACATCTCCATATGCACCACCACTTCCTTGACCCCATCCGTCATTGCTCTTGCTACCCCAGCCATTGCCACTGCCACTTCCACTTCCACCGGTACCCCAGCCACCTGGGAAAGCTTCCTTTCCCGGTGAGTTTTGAACCTTTGCACCCGGAAAGTTGCCCATATCATTTCGGCCTGTAAAATTAAACATAAAAAACCAAGTCATTGGATTAAGTCTTAAAAACAGCCTGGAAGAAGTTGCAAACCAAATAAGGTATTTCTCAATGTGTACTTAATTGAACTGCAAGCAAAACAAACAGATTCAAATCCATGTTGTATAAGCTTCACCTATTCTTGAACTCGATGTAGATGATCGATCCCTGCCAGAAGACTGGCTTCTCCGCCCACCATCATTGGTTGAACCACCCCAACCACTGCCCACGGATGCCCCTGAAGAACCCCGAGTTGCAGGGCTTCGCATTGGCACAATAGCAGCAACTGATCTAATTGGTGGCCCTAACTCTTGCGGAGGGTCATTGACATGGCGTTGAAAATACTCTACAAGCTGATCAATTTTCTTAAACATCCGCTTTCTGAACTTGAATCCCTTTGGATACATGCCAACTAACTCGTGGTGTGGATTTGAACTCCGAATATAGGTCAGAATTATCGTGCCTGGATATTCATGTGATACACCAAAACTATAAACTATCCGCGCAGGATTCTCCAATTTCTCAATCTTCAAAAGAGCATCAACCTCTGCCTTTGTTCCCCTCCTGAACTTTCGATAATTTAGCATTGCCTTCAACTGAGCCACTAATGGATCAACATAACGATCCACCACCTGGATTTTAAGTTATAAACTGAAAAAGTAAGTAATAGGACTAATACAGTACAACTCTCTGACAACACATTGTGTTTAAAATACTAACCTCGTCCAAATCCTCAAAAGTGTCCTCCCCAATGGTCAGGGTCTTTCCAATACGGAGTATGCTCGTAATGTCCTTCTTTTCCTTTCCACCTTCAACTATGTCTTTATGAGCATAAACTCCATCATAAATCTTGAGAGTTAAGGATAAATGAGAAGGCCCACGGGAACTAGGACGAAAAATGCTTTCCCCAGGATCCTTATCAGACAATAACTGTTAGACATAACAGATGACAGCCTAAGAAATAGTTCGGGGATAATATAAATGTGTGTCTACATAACTCAAGCATTCAATAACAAAAATAAAGATGAAGGTACCATAAAAATCTTAATATCAATTGAACCTTAACCTGCATAACACAAGCGGTTACTAATCAGAACTAAACTATCCTACATAATTCAAACTTGATGAAATTGAGGTTCCACCATAAAACCAATTGGCAATATGGAGAGTAGCCCAAGACCATATAAGCACATAGCAAACCTAGTCCCTCACCGATGTGGGACAACTCTCAACACGCCCCCGCACGTGTGGCGGATTTTCAAGCCTACACGTGGACAACAACTGGGTGACGTGGAGCGTGTGTGGCCGTTTGGCTTCACACGAGGACAACCCGCTCTGATACCATGATGAAATTGAGGTTCCACCATAAAACCAATTGGCAATATGGGGAGTAGCCCAAGACCATATAAGCACATAGCAAACCTTGTCCCTCACCGATGTGGGACAACTCTCAACAAAACTAACAGCTAAGTTAAAACATACCCTTATTGATTCATCTGCAGATATATTCTGGAAGCGAGGATGAACGATCATCCTTGGCTTGAAATTCTTCTTCTCAAGCTGCATACTCTTCTGAGCTTTTTCTTGCTCACTCTGTAGACTTTTCCAGTCTTCTTGGTAATAGGTATCAAGATTCTGAATGTGAGATCGGTCATTTCTAATCTCGCTCTCTATATAAGCCAGGAACACCCGGTAACTTTTCTTTTGAATTGATTTGATCTTGCAATTGAGAATATCACCCTCATTCAGTCTATCAGACAAGTCAGAAATACCCCTCCAATCATCTGGATGATAGTCTGCTTTCATAAGAATACCAGTCAATCCACATTCAAGAGCAAGTTGTGCACGATCAACTTGCACCCTGCGAACTGTGGTCTGCACAAATTTTCCTTCGGCAAGGGTATCCTCCGTTCTGCCTGTAATCATGTAGAATTCTTCATCCTGGGTTGGTTCTTCATATTTTTTACGCCAGTCCTGAAAACCCTGTATTAATTCTCTCCTTATATCGTACAATGTAATTATCTTTTTCTCACACCGTTTGCTTTTAGCATATTCTTCAACATCGATGTTCTTTAGATATTTAGGATGCTCCCTGACGAACCCCACCACATCATCATCATCATTGCGACCTTCCACATCATAAACATCTTTCGCCAATTGTTCTGCAAGTTGATAAGATTCTGGATTGATTCTGGTATCATCCAGCAGATCAATATCGGCGTAGCAGCTACCAGCCGACCCACTCAGCCGAACACGCAGGAAACCACAAGCATTAATAAAAACCCTATTATCAAGCCCGTATTTTCGCTTGAACTTGTCCTTTAGTGTTGGTGGATTTGACGTGTCCTTTGACATGTCCTTTCGTGTATACACTGCTTCACCAAAGCCTACCAACATCTTCTGCAACGAGGCTGCCTTTCGAGGTCCAAGTCCAGAAATGAATTGAAGAGGTGCAAATAACCATTCATGGCTTATAGCCAAATTTAGGTCAATGCCTACCTGGTTTGTAACATCTACCATGACCTGTTCAACCACCTCATACTTCTCATCCGGGGTGAGAAAGTGCTCAAAAGCGCTGATATTCCAAGATAAGATCTCTCGTCCTGGTCCACAAAGCGTGGCAACCATGGCCAATGGATTTTGAAGATAACGCCCAAGAGCCACAGCCTTCTTGACAATGCCTGATAACATAGAAGAAATCAAAATCAGCCGCAAGACATCTTCATAAACACAAAACTCAGGTCGGAAACATATATTTATACCTGACTGCAACTGCATAGGTAGCTGATCAGATGAAATCCGAGAATTTTCATATAGGCGAGCCAAAGATTCATCCCCATGTACAATGCTTAGGCCATCCATATCAGCCCCAACATCTCTTGGATGCTCCTCTACCATCTTATAAATTATCTGATAAATGAAAGGGAGAAAAATAAGCATCACGTAAACCAGATACGGATTTGATATATGTTGAAGATCAACACCAGCCCAATTAGTGTTTGTATTGAAGTGTAATCTTGCCTTGGCCCAAGATGGATTCAGCCCATGGACAAAGAAAGATCCATACACATGCTAGAGAATTCTAGCAAAGTTCAAGCTGGTGGAAGAGTCTAGAAGAATGGTGAGGTTTCCACCAAAATGCAAGATTAGTGTAGATAATTCTAGCTTAGGAAGTTAGTGGAATTATCTAGATATCTCTAGCATGACGTTTCCATGCTTCTCCAAGGTTCCATCCATGCCTATAAAAGGAGAAGGCATCCACATCATTTGTATCAATTAAGAAGACTAAGTGAGAGTGAGAAGTAGGAGTAGTCTTGTGAGGAGTGTGAGTGGTCTAGAGTTTGTCTCTAGAAAAAGTGAGTGTCATAGCTTCAAAGAGTGTCCTTAAGGGTTTGTGTGTTGTAATATTTTGTGTGTGTAATATAAGTAACTTGTTTACTTTTGTTGTCACTCCAACACGTACTTGTGTTAGAGTTGTGTACTCTAAGTTTTTCCTTAACAATTAGTATTAGAGCGGTACGATCAAGGACCGTCTCTAGTGAAGCTTCTGAGAATCATGAGAAGTTAAATACTTCGCAAGATTGTTGACTAATCTTGTTCGGTGTATCGAAGCTCTGCCGACATAATGGGAGATCTTCAAGTTGTTGGAGCAATCAAGAAGTTGAATAACAAAAATTACAACACATGGACGACATGTATGGGGTCTTAACTGCAAGGCCAAGATCTTGGGATGTCGTCAGCGGTAATGAAGTTACGCAGTCGAAAGAAGACACTAGCGGCACTTTGTGGAAATGGAAGATCAAGGCAGGTAAGGCAATGTTCACCTTAAAAACTACAGTTAAAGATGACATGTTGGAGCACATAGGGAAGGCCAAGACACCAAAAGTAGCGTGCGACACCTTCGCCACACTCTTTTCAAAGAGGAACGATACAATACTGCAGCTTCTCGAGAATGAGTTGTTATCGGTGGCCCAACGAGACATGACGATTGCCTAATATTTCCACAAGGTAAAGTCTATTTGCCGTGAAATTTCTGAATTAGATCCTAGTGCTGCTATTGTAGAATCCAATATAAAAAGAATAATTATCCATGGATTGAGATCCGAATATTGAGGCTTCGTTGCCGCTGTACAAGGATGGCTGACCCAACCATCACTTGTTGAGTTTGAGAATTTGCTTGCCGATCAAGAATTTTGGCAAAGCAAATGGAATGGTCTCGTTAAAAGGTGAGGAAGAAGTGCTCTACACTGAAAGTAAAGGCAACTTTAAGCAGCATGCTGGTGAATGATCTAAAACAAATGGTGATAAGATGAAAGGTCATCAAGAAGGAGGGAGTTATCAGCCAGGGGGAGCTCCGAAGTATCACGGCAACCGTGGTCAATCCCAGAATAATAAAAGGTTTGAGGGCAAGTGTTACAATTATGGAAAGAAGGGCCACATGGCGAAGGATTGCTGGTTCAAAAAGCCTGCAGAAAGTAACGTCGCCAACTCTAAGAAGAAAATTGAAGATGATTGAAACGTCGTTACACCTCTAGCCCTGGAGGAAGAATGGGATGCTGAAGCATCCGTTGCTACGGAGAAGCAAAAGTTAACTTTCACAGCAGGAAGTTCAGAGTTGATTGATTACCAGAATGATTGGATCGTGGATTCAGGCTGCTCAAACCATATGACAAATGATGAGAAAAAGTTACAAAGTCTGACTGAGTACAAAGGAAGCCGCTTGGTGATGACGGCCAACAACTTGAGGCTACCGATTGCTCACATCAGTAAAACAATAATTGAGCCCCAATACAACACTAACCATGTGCCGCTTCAAGATGTCTACCATGTTCCAGGTATGAAGAAAAATTTGCTTTCAGTGCCGCAACTAACATCATTAGGAAATTATGTCTTGTTTGGTCCACGAGATGTGAAAGTGTATTAACACCTCAAGATCTTAGGGGCCTCAACAATGGAGGGACGACGATTGCAATCAGTTTATGTAATGTCAGTAGAAACTGCATACGTAGACAAGACAAGGAAGAATGAGACAACAAATTTATGGCATATGAGATTGGGTCACGTTAGCTATCACAAGCTAGATGTGATGATGAAGAAGTCAATGCTAGGGCTACCTCAGCTTGACGTGAGAACAAACCTGGTTTTTGTAGGATGCCAATATGGTAAAACACATCAACTACCATACAAAGAGTCGAAGTTTAAAGCGAAAGAGCCGTTAAAGTTGGTTCATTCCGATGTGATCGGGCCTATCAAGCAACCATCGATTAGTGGGATGCGGTACATGGTGATGTTCATTGATGACTTCTCCAGGTATGTATGGATTTTCTTTATGAAAGAAAAATTTGAAGCATTTTCAAAATTTAAAGAGTTTAAGGAGATAGTTGAAGGAGAAGTGCGAAAGAAGATCTGTTGCATATGAACGGAAAATGGAGGAGAATATACCTCGAATGAGTTTTCCCAGTACCTACGAGATTGTAGAATATGTCACCAGTTCACATGTGCCAACACGCCACAACAAAATGGCGTAGCGGAAAGAAAGAACTGGCATCTTGTAGAAATATTTCTGAGCATACTCCATGCCAAGAATGTACCAGGAAGGTTTTGGGCCGAAGCTATGAGAACTGCAACTCATGTGATCAACAGGCTTCCTCAACCAAGGTTAGAATTTGTCTCACCCTTTGAAAAACTATGGGATATGAAACCTACCGTTAGTTACTTTCGAGTATTTGGCTGTGTATGCTACGTATTTGATCCAAGTCACCTACGTAGCAAGTTTGACAAGAAGGCAGTCTGATGTATCTTTGTGGGATATGACGGCCAAAGAAAAGGGTGGAAATGTTGTAATCTTACAACGAGAAGGTGTTACACATCACGAGATGCGGTGTTTGATGAAGCATCTTCTTGTTGGTCTTCAGAAAAAGAGGCATTGCCTGATTCGAGAGAGATTGAAGATAAGCTACAACAAAAGATGGGGGAGCAAACTATTCAAATCCAGTCGAGACCAAATGAGTTTGAGGATTCACTTGATGGTGATGGTGATGGTGTTGAGTAAGCAATGCCCCAAAACCCTTGGCAAGCTGGCGTATATCAACAACCAAAAGAAGATAGACCTAGTGAAGTGGAAGTATCAACTCCACAATCACAACTAAGGAGGTCAACAAGAATCAGGAAGCAAAATCCTAAATACACCAACATAGCCATAGAAGAAGAAGCAGCTAAACTTGAGTGGCTCAAAGTTGGGAGAAGAGATCATTGCAGCGGAGCTAAATCAAGCTTGGAATCTAGTGCCAAAGCGAAGAGATGTGAAACCCATATCATGAAAATGGGTGTGCAAGAAAAAGCTTCTTCGTCAACTCGGCATGGAGGAAAGAATGTGCTAGTGTTGAGGGGGAGTGTTGAAGATCAACACCAGCCCAATTGGTGTTTGTGTTGAAGTGTAATCTTGCCTTGGCCCAAGATGGATCCAACCCATGGACAAAGAAAGATCCATACACATGCTAGAGAATTCTAGCAAAGTTCAAGTTGGTGGAAGAGTCTAGAAGAATGGTGAGGTTTCCACCAATATGCAAGATTGGTGTAGATAATTCTAGCTTAGGAAGTTAGTGGAATTATCTAGATATCTCTAGCATGATGTTTCCATGCTTCTTCAAGGTTCCATCCATGCCTATAAAAGGAGAAGGCATCCACATCATTTGTATCAATTAAGAAGAGTCTTGTGAGGAGTGTGAGTGGTCTAGAGTTTGTCTCTAGAAAAAGTGAGTGTCATAACTTCAAAGAGTGTCCTTGAGAGTTTGTGTGTTGTAATATTTTGTGTGTGTAATACAAGTAATTTGTTTACTTGTGTTGTCTCTCCAACACTTATTTTAGAGTTGTGTACTCTAAGTTTTTCCCCAACAATATATATATGATATAAGGTACATATATACTTGATACAGATTAAGAAAATATATGATAAAAATGAAAAACTACATAAGAAAGTGCATTTCTTCATTTCGTATCTGATTATTTGTACTAAGATTAATCTGCCAACTGAATAATCTTCTTCTATAGAAGATAAAACTTCCATCAGAAGAAAGATAAACCACAAAAAAGGATGGTAAGAATCCTTTGAATTTTAACTGCTAAGATGAACAAGGCATACAGAGAAAAGGCTGGTGATAATTTTTGTAAAATTGCTCCATCATTTCCTCCTCCCCTCCACAAAAAAAGGTAATTAAATAAATACACCATCACAAGAGAAGCTATATAAGAAGAGAAAGAAATATTACACTACTCCTAGAGAAAAAGAATCGTAATACACACAACCCAGTGAACAAAATGATTACCATAATAACACTCACCTCATAAATATCGTCCTTGAGGCGAGTACAAGACAAGTTAACACCTCCTAGGACGACGACGTGTGGTTGATGATCAATCATGAACTTCAAAATGCGTTCTTGTTCATCCTTTTTACGCTTCTCGTCATTAGCATTGAGGGAGCGTAAAGTGAGGGAGCCGGCATAAAGTACATCTAGCACCTCCCCAGATGAATCTAACATCACAAAAGTGGTTGCTGGGTTACCAGGTCCCCAAAAGCAAGCCATGACCTTCGGTGCAGCTTCATTGTTTGAGCTACTATCATTTTCCTTCCGTTGATAAGGTCCCACAGAAACTTGATTCCACAAAGCATTTCCGTATTCCACACGTAACCAGTGTTTTGCTCTACTAGTCAATAGGGATCTTGCTTCTTTCTCCATTGAAGGTAGAAGGAAATTAAAAAGTGCATCCTGCAATATCAGCTTCCGCTGCTCATTCCACAGTTGTGCAGATTTACTAACACCATCACTAAGATAGTACTCATTAAAGTCGCTGATCAACTTATTTAGTCTGTCTTCCGGCAGCTGAATAGTAACTTGAAGAAGCTTCTCCTCTTCAGCCTTCTGGATAAGCAGCCATTGCGCGTCCCCGAATCTATTTAA
The DNA here is from genome assembly GCF_041283825.1 of Pyrus communis. Lineage (NCBI taxonomy): Eukaryota > Viridiplantae > Streptophyta > Magnoliopsida > Rosales > Rosaceae > Pyrus > Pyrus communis. The sequence continues at coordinate 22,149,130 of NC_142574.1, forward strand.
TGGCTTTCTTTTCAGCCACTTCACCCCTGCAAACTGATGAGAAGCATCTATTGCAACATTTCCTTCAAGTGTTGGGTTTGTTGATATCTCAGTTATATCCAAGTAATTGCTTCGAACATACTTCCTGACACATGGCTCCCAACTTATCTCAACAGCTGCCTGAAAGAAGCCATAAAGAAACATCAAAATACTTTCAACCTAAAATTTCTATGAAAGTTTCAATGAACAATGCATACCATATGCCTAGCTCCTTTGAGCACGGCTTGAGGTGTATCGAACATTGCACATGTAAAGGTGGAAGCCATCTCCTCTGGTGTCTCCTTAGCATCCTCCAACTCATCCATTCTCATATTTTCTAGTGATAATTGCAGTCCAAATTGCTCAGAGCTGTAGCCGAACTTTCTTGCAGCATGCCACAGGCCAGCCTTGATGCAGATACTATAAAGTGATTTCCTCTTCGGCCTCTTATATTGTCCTGCATCCATACCACCCTCGCCCAGAGGAAAATGCAAGTTAAACTTGGCATCAGCATCATCAACTTCTCTCTCTGATTTTGCAGCCTCAAGTGACTTCATAACTGATTCAAAAAGCTGCTGATTCAATGTGAGTCTGGTCTCCTCAGATATATATTGAGATTCTACCTCAAACCGCTTCTTGTAGTCTGATTTCAATGCACTTTTTCGCTTCTGAAGCAGCAGCCATTTTCTGTCCAAGTCCTGAATCGTCCAAAGTAATCTGTGCCACTTTAGCTCAGGTTTGTTCTTATTTTTGTCCTGGTTTTCGTCTTCCAATTCAAGGTGTTTGGGATCTTTCAATAAGCTTAGACACTCCTCTTTCCGATACATAGCAATAAAGGGAATCTGAAAACAAGGAGAGAATGATCATCCCATAAAATAAATATCAGATAAATGAACAGAAGTGCGTCAAAATGAATGAGAATACTAACATCGAACATTTGCACATGGTGCAACTCCAAAAAATTTCTGATGTCGTCCTTGCTTATAGATTTCCCCAAGTCTGTCGTGCCATAGAAGGGTATTATACCACTCGTAAGTTGATCATATATCCAGATACTCTCATCATCTATACTTTTTGCATTCAGTGGAGTAGAACCAGTGCAATTCTCAGATATCTGTACAAAATAAATACGGTCATGGTTTGGGACATGAAATTTGAGATTTGTAGCATATATTTTCATGAAGGGCAAACTAAAGAACCTGAATTCTTTCCGGAACATCAAGCGCCTGTATCTGTTCATCCTTGTCTGTCATATACTTTTCAGAGAGAACACTAGGTTCAAACTGATCTTTAATCCTCATATTCCTCCATTCCCCAGAATCCATACCTTGCTTACGAAGTTCTATCAATTGTTGAGGATCACCAAATATATCATGTGCTTCCTGCAAAGAAGATGATAGGACTTCTGGCGCCCTTGTAGATTTTCTTCTCTTAACCTTCCCCTGTCTCACTGGAGATCCAGTCACATCAAATTCTTCATCATCGACAATAAAGTCGGCCATATCATCTTCACCAACATCTCCATTGGCTTCTGCTTCTGGTTCCTCCTCTTCTGCAATGTCCTCAAGCGGATAACCTGTAAGATTATAGTGTAAAATCAAGAAAATATCAGATTCATATATTGATTATTCTACAAGTCAAGTTCTACATATGTAGAGATAGGCATACCTTCTTCACCATCAAATAAAGCTTGCTCAATCGTCTTCCCATCAGATACCCCCTCAGAGTTCCTCTGAGCTTTTTTCAGTCGCTTAAATTTCCCCTGAGACTGTTTGGATAGAAAAAGAAAATCCATATCACGAACAACTTTAGAAGAACTAAATGAATTAGTTTCAAATGCAACCGAAACTATAAAGAGATGTAGACTGTGTCCAGAACCAGAACCAGAACCTTTCTGCGGAAGGCATACACATTATTGTCCTCCAGGAGATCATAGTCATCGTCATCAAGGACATACTCCTCCCTAGAAAATTAGACACGGAAAGAATTATACAAAAGAATTATAACTAGCCTTCTGTTCAATTGCTACAAGATTTTTGAAAGAGAAAAAGAAATGGGAAAACTCGAGAGAGAGAGATAATTGCTCCGATTCAGGGTATTGAACATTCACCTTTTCTTTTTTTTCTTCTTCTTCTGTTTTTCTTCTTCATCACTGTCCGCCCTCCCTTCTTCCTCCTCCTCTTCTTCCTCGACATCATCCACTAGAAAATCATCCTTCTCATATTCATCCAGACCTTCTGCAAAGAGTGCACTCGAGTCAAATTTCATTAATAATAGCGAATAAAATAAACGAGGAAAACTAAACAAAGGTTGAAGCACATTGCACACAAGAAAGAAGAATTCACAGACAAAGAAAATTCCAAAACGTCCAAAATTGCGAATTCAAGAAGAAACAATTGAAGCCCGTACCGCCCTCCTCCTCTTCATCTTCCACGTCGTCACCGTCACCGCCACCGTCAGAGTCATCCGCTGCAACGTCGTCAACAAGCGACCTGTCGTCGTCCTCTCCATGAATCATCTCCTCTGAAAGCATTGAGCAAACGCGATTAGGGTTAGGGTTTTCAGCGTATTTGATACGAAACGAGAGAAATAAAGATGCATTACACTAACCTTCCTCGTCGGAGACAACACCTTTGCCCATCGGATTTGTTGAAACAAGAAACACTCTCTTTCTCTCTCCTTCTTCTTCTTCTTTGCAAAACCCTAAATTACAAACAGGCAATTGTAATATGCATCTCTATTTATAAACATTCGCGGCGCTCCCGCCCTCTCTCTCTCTCTCTCCAAATTAACGCGTGAGGATCAAGTCAGCGTAAAGCGTATGAGTGCTCCTGCTTTGATCTTCTTCTTTACGCCCGATCAGCAGCCTGCAGTAACGCAGCCCTCCATCTCCATGCAGAAGAGCACGTCCACTTGTTTCTCCTATTGTCGTCCTAAAGTAGTGCTCCAAGCACAAAAGTTTTATATCTCCCCGATTGAATAAAGTAGGCTTAATTTTGGGACTGCATATAGTCTACAGAAAGGAGTTACATTCGGAGTAAAATTACTCCCTATATTGTCACCGTAATTTAGATATGGTACTTAAATTAAAAGTTCGTTAATTGAGGTCCCTAAATAATTAGCAAAACGTGCAACATTGGTCACTCTGTGAAATTTCCTTTCAATTTAGGACATGTTTACTAATAAAAATTAAAATCATTTTACTACTTAATTTTTTCTTGTTTTTCCCTACATGTAAGAAATCAAAAGGCACATAATTTTCTTTGAAATTCGTAATCAAGTACTTAAAAATTGGGAATCAAATCGACTAGGGTGGACTAGTTGATATTATTCACTTTCCTGACTTCTATTCAGCTTTATTTTTCAGATTTCTTCATTTTTTTTTTCATTTGTATTTAGTAAACTTGCCCTTAATTATGTGGAACCAAGAAATAGGACCAACAATCAATCCACAAACTTTCATTCTAGTTTAGATTTGGTATCGGAATACACATAGTTGTAATTGGATGACACGCATACCACATCATCACAATACAGTAAAACTCCTAGCAAGTCATAAAGTTGGGACCAAACATAACACTAAACATCATTATTTCCTAAATAGGATTCCTAAGGATTACAGTATAGAAATACCAAGGTCTCATGCCAAGAAGCTGTAAACATGCTTGAGAAGTTAGAAACATTTTGGCTTCAACAAGAAAGTGTTCTTGTTGATGAAGTATTATGTAGTTGCAAGCTCAAAGACATGACATCAATTCTAAAGACTAAAGCATGAACCTCACACTGGGTTAGCCATAATAATGTGATTCAAATTCTCTTTTGGAGAGAATTGAACTTAAGACATCTCGCTTACAAGTGGAGAGGATATCACTAGACCGTAGTACTAAGTGACAATTATTACTTTTTGAGAAATAGTTTAGTTCATCTTACACTTTTATTTGTAATATTGCACACTTTTTGTACTCATTGACCATTATTACTATGTAGTAGTGTTTTCTTATGAAAGGATCAAGAAAAATTATCTTTTTTTTTTTTTTTTGTCAAACGATAGATTTTATTAGATTAGAAGTTAGATTAGCCATCGATGAGATTTGAACCAATGCCGTCATGCAAAGACTCAACACCTTTTCACCATTGTGGTATGTGGAGTTTATTCCTATACATAGGGCTAGTTTGGTATTGTTGTGCTTTAAAAAAAATGTTTTTGCTGTGCTGTGAGAATAAACAGCTATAAAATAAAGTTGTTAAGTATTTGGTAAACTTTTTTTTTTTTTGGTTAAAAGTGCTTTTAATATTAAAAAAAAACAGTGTCTGAGTGTTTTGTAAACTTTTATATAAATTGTATTGAATATGTTAAATGACTAAAAATAATATAGTATTTAATGTGATATAATAAGTATCAAAAACAATAATGTAGGGGCAAATATTGTAATGTTGTAAAGCATGTGAGGTATACTTGCCATTTGAAAAATTCATTAAATGAACATTAATTAATTACTATGCTTCGCAAAAAGAAAAAAACATTTTTTTTTTTAAAGCATGTAGACCATGCTTCTGCTTTTTTTATTTTTTATTCTTTTTTACTTTCATTGATAGCATTTTTTTTTTTTTTTACCAAACACATTTAATGTTCTAAGTTTTTTTTTTTTTTTTGTTTTTTTTAAACACCACAATCTCAAACCAACACATAATCGGTCTCGAGTTCGAACCATAATTTTTTATTACTTTAAAAAGGTTATTTCTTTATAAAGTATTTCTTTGTAAAGTATTACCTTACAAAGGTTTTTTTGTTTTACCAAACACATTTAATGTTCTAAACTTTTTTTTTTTTTTTTTTTTTTTTTTAAACACCATAATCTCAAACCAACCCATAATTGGTCTCGAGTTGGAACCATAATTTTTTATTACTTTAAAAAGGTTATTTCTTTATAAAGTATTTCCTTGTAAAGTATTACCTTAAAGGTTTTATTGTATTATTTTTCACGGAAGTTATATCACATCCCAGCCCGGGGGGATCACTTCCCGGGCCCGCTCCACCACCGTAGCACGATATTGTCCGCTTTGGGCCCCCAGCACACCCTCACGGTTTTGTTTATGGGAACTCACACGAGAACTTCCCGATGGGTCACCCATCGGGAGAGTGCTCTCGTGCGCTACACGCTTAACTTCGGAGTTCCCATGGAACTCGAAGTCAGTGAGCTCCCAAAAGGCCTCGTGCTAGGTAGAGATGAGAATATACATATAAGGATCACTCCCCTGGGTGATGTGGGATGTCACAAGTTAACAGCAAGAACTAATGATGGATAATGGGTAAAATGTTCTATTAATTTTTCTGTCTCGTTTATGCAGTTTTGTATGAGTTGAAAGTATTGTTTGATCTTTGACAAAAAAAAAGTATTTTTCGGTCACACGAGTACATTTCTATTATAAAATTAATTAATAATATATTTTTCAACAAAAAAATGACGAGAAAAGATTGTTCGGTAAATTAGTACATTTTCTAATAATTGTCAATGAATTTCCATAATTACATTGAATTGAGACAATTTTATTTTTCAAAAAATTAAAAAGATATATATTTATATATAAAGCCAACATTGACGTGAACAATGGTTTTTTGGGTCACAAGCTTCACAAAAATAAGTGGACAAAAATGCCCTTCAAACAAAAAAGTTCAAAAGCAATCCAAATTAATGCAATATATTTTCATCATATAAACAATGTTTTTTTAATAATTAATTCTTTTTGTACAATTATATATATATATATATATATATATATTTATAATTAGTACCTCGCAATGGACTAGTAATAATGTGATTCAAATAGTTGTTTATTAAATATTATTTTCTCTAATTTTAAACATGTTCAAAACATCTTAAGATGCGTGTAGTGCCGGTTATAAAAAAGGTCTTTTGCACGGGCATAATAATATGATTCAATTAGTTGTCGAATGATTGTTTTTTTATTTTTTTATTTTTTTTTAAACAAGCGATATTATATACACTAAAAATGAGGGGTGGGCTTAGCCTTATAATAGGCTAGCAAAAATATGATTCAATCAGTTGTTTATTAAATATTATTTTCTCTATTTTTAAACACATTCAAAATATCTTAAGAGGCACGTAGTGCTGGTTATAAAAAAAAAAGGTCTTTCACACATGCATAATAATGTGATTCGATTTGTTGTCAAATGCTTGTTTTTTTTTCTTGAACAAACGATATTATCTACACTAAGGAGTAGGGGATGGACATAGCCTCATATTGAGTTAGCAATAATGTGATTCAATCAGTTGTTTATTGAATATTATTTTCTCTATTTTTAATCACGTTCAAAACATTTTAAGAATCGCGTACTGCCGATGATAAAAAAGGTCTTTCACACGCTCACAATAATGTGATTCAATCAGTTGTATTATTTTCTCTATTTTTAAACACTTAAGAGGTACATAGTGCCCATTATAAAAAAAAAGGTATTTCGCATGCGCATAATAATGTGATTCAATTAGTTGTCAAATGGTTTTTTTTTTTTTTTTTGAGCAAACGATGTTTCTACACTAAGGGGGGGGTGAGCTTAGTCTCACAATAAGCTAGCAATAATGTAATTCAATCAGTTATTTATTAAATATTATTTTCTCTTTTTTTTGTTGAATTATTTTCTCTATTCTTAATGTAAATTCAATAGAATGTAGATGGAAATTTAAAAACCGATTTTATTATGTGGATTCAGCTGCTTTGATTGGTTTATGAGGAGTTTCTTCTACCATGATCGAATATTATTCATTTACTTCAAATATTTGACCTTCTTTTTGTCATAAAAAAAATTATTGAAGCAATCCACGCATATAAATACATGTAAAACGTGAAAGTCGAGTGTAGCACGCCGTGGTTCAAAAAATGTCTTCTGCATGCACGTGAGCACGTGCATGAAGGCTAGCAATTAACTATGCCAATTCAGTGAGAAAAATAATTACCTTGAAAAAAAATACAAATTTTAATTTAAAAGATAAAAAAGATAATATGAAAATCTATTAATCTGTTGAGGTGTACAAAATCAAAGGACATTGATAAAAAAATTAAAATTAATAAAATTTCAGTTTAAAAGTGAACAATACCGGGAGTGTTTCATTAAACTCTCTATTAATAGCTAGTCACCGCATCTAAATCTCCCTAATTTTGAACCTAGGGTTTAGCAACAAAAAGTACAAGTATTTCAGCTTCCAGCAAACCATAACTCTGTATAATACTGATACAACATCTTAGCTAGTATGAAAGAGCATTGTGTTCGCACTACTAGAATTATGCTCATTGCACACCATTTTTTGCACACCCTTTGCAATTGGTGGCCATAGATATAAAGATGCTGCTCTTATTAGTTTTTGGTGGCTTTATAGTGGGATGCCACTGATATTTTGGTTGCTTTACAGTGGGATGCCACTGATATCAATGGCCTTAAGAAATCAGCCACCAATGATTGGTGTCTGTTAACTAACTTTATTTCTTAAAATTACACCAAAGTCTTTTTACATGTTTTTTCAACTTTGGGACATGTTTTTTTATTTCTTTTTCAGTCTTCTCCTTTTTATCTGTCAAAAATAATTTTTTATTCATTTAATAATCCTATTCTACAGTAGCTTCATCCCCAAATAAATGCGAAGTTAGACAACCCTAATTTTCATTTACATGTGTTTCCAGATTGATCTGTTTTAAGTTTAACTTCATTTCCTTGCAGGAGGAGGTTGATGCTAAGATTGTTGTGGCTAGTATTTCAACAACCTGCTGTCAGAAAATTCACAACTGATTGGTATGTACCTGATTAAAATAATTTACGCTTTGCTACCATGTTGGTGCAATAGCAAGGTCTTGCACAGTTGTAAGTGTTATCTTATCGAATCATTATGTACCTATAATTGTTCTATATGCCGAGTTTCTTTTCTTTATGGAATACAGGAATAAAAATTTATATATACTAAAACCGAAACTCGGGTGGTACTGTTCTAGGGCAGTGTGGACCAAAATGCCCCTCAATTCGTTTGTTAACCACTTTTTTGCCATCTTTTCTACAGTAAAATGACTTCCTTGCCCTCCAAGGCCACGTTTATCCTCTCCGATTTCAATTTCTTTGGGTGCTTCGGTTCTCTCTCTCCATTATCAGCTTTTCCTTATTTTGTTTGACTCATGCTCTCCTCGTCTCCCTCCTTGCCTCACTCTTCTCCTACACCAAGCAGCTCGATTTAGGGCTTCACCATTTCTCTTCGAATCAAGGTCTCTATTTCTCTCCCTATTTTCTAAATCTAGGTTTCATCTCTATCTGGAAAAACCCTAGATCTTGCCACTGTCAGAGAGTCCAAGCTCGGCCTTTCGCGCTTTAATCTGCCTTGCCGATCGGCTCATCTCGACGCCTCCACCTAAACCCCTATGGTAAATTTCCTAACTTTTCCCCCAATTCTTTTTTCTCTCTATTTTTGCGCTTTCGAAAGGTTTCAGATTTTCGCCTTCTTAAGCTTATGTTTCTAAAAGGACCTTGATTTTGTGTTTAATTGGGTTGTTACGTCGTGAATTTTGAATTTTATGTTTAATTTAGGTCTTTACATTGTGAATTTTGAATCTTTAGCCTGATTATGCTGTAATTAATTTTAATTTTGTGGGTTTGAGTAAATTCCTCACCTTTTCTTTTCATTCTTTAATTTTTGAGTTCGATCTGTTAAATATGTGTGATTACTGGGTTTTTCCGATCTGTTAAAGATTGAGACTTTTGTTCTACCAAATTTGAGTTGCAACAGAAGGAAGCTAGGAGGTGCAGCAATTGGAAGTCGGATTTCACTCCCGTTGCTGTAATTAGATCAAGTTCTGGCTGATTTGATCTGAGCACACACATATTGTTTTCTTGGTTTTTTACTCCTACCCTCCTAGAAACTTGAGGTACGAAAATTTCAATTTTTTTTTTGTGTTTTTGATTTATTTTCAGTGTTAATTTATGATATGCGTAGGAGTAATCAGGTTGCACGACCAATTAGCTACATAGTATTCGATGAAAAGATTATTAAAATTAATCTCACCAACCATATATATGCAGAAGGAATTCTTTGAATTTAGAAGGTCATCATGTGCAAACTGATGCACTCAGCCAATGTAGGGTTGTCCTTCCTGTGTGCTGGGAAGTTTGTCTGGACATAAATGACTGGATTAAAACTAATTCCTAACTGATTTGTCTCAGAAATCCGTTTAGGTGTTAAGTAAATTCAAATCCCAGTTGATATGTCTTAGGAATCCTTTTAATTATTCCATCTGAACTTGACTATTTCCCATAAATTGGACTGATGCTCCAAACTTTGTTTGGTGAACATGTAAGGTTTGATATTATCTGGGTTTGGCAGTGTCGCGCAAAGTTAGCCGTTTGTGGCTCACCGGAAAACCCCATGATTAGGCTTTATCATTAGGAACTCATAATGTAGTAGATATTCCTCAATGCAAAGGTCCCAATCCTATTGACTTTATATTTGATATTTAATCCTTGGATTAGTGTTAAATTCTATATTTTTTTAGTTTAATTTGTGTTTTCTTTTCTGTTTTTGTAGCTCATCGTCCAAGTATAAATGTTGTTGTGGAGTTGCTTAAACAAGGTCCCTTTTCGGTTATTAAAACTCAATGTTACCTGTTTTCATTTCCAGTTTTTAAGTCTTATATTTGTTTGCTTGCTGCAATTATTCATTTTATGCCACTATAATATTTGTTTCCTTCTGTTTTGTCCTATGTATTAACTACCATTTGGATCATGTGAATGACAACTTTCATGTATATTTCGAATAATGAGCAGTTTATTGTTGTTAATCTTTTGATCACTGTATATGTTGCTAATTTACCTTCTCAAACAACTTACATGTAAACATTGATATATAAAACTTATTTATATGTTAATAGTATGGTTTCTTTACTTTTGAGATTGGTTGAACAACAACATTTTCTACTTTCTAGAGTTCATCCTCTTTATTTTAGCCCAAGCCGACTCACTCTACTTTGTTCGAAGATCTTCAACTTTTTCACACAAATTGCTCAAAAATTCCTGCTCTCAAACATCTTGGATCCCTTACTCAACCTTTTGGCATCAACGCCCCAAAGGTATATTTCTCTCATTGCTTTCAGAATTTAGTGTGTATATGTATGTATATGTATATATATGCTGACATGTATATGAAGACATTCACATATGGTAGAACTAAAAGGACGGTAGAATGCTTGAATAATGGAATAGAGTTGAGAGTATGGTGAGAAAGGACAGTAAATAGCTATCACTATGTAAATGAATTCAATTAGAACTCACTTTTTTGTTTTCTGTTTTGTAGCTACCTTGATCATTAGTTGGTGATCTCTTGTATTGGAATTTCCTGGTTTTTTTATTTTCTGAAAAAAAAAGAAAATGTTAATGCATTTATATGTGTGAGTATGCGCGCGCTCTTCACTGATATTCCATTCTCATTTCTGTTCTCTCTCATTCATATGTAAATGCTTTGTTGTATCTTGTCCTCTGCCTATTGGTCATAAATATAGTATCTATACTTTCTTTATCTTATTCTTGAATACCCACGCTGATTGGGAGATCATTTGTTGTTTCAAGGTTGAAGGTGGTCTGCATATTCATGAACTTGTCAATTTAATATGTTCTTAGTTGAAGTTGCAGAAGGGTTGCTGTGAATTTGTGGAGATTTTTGTATGGTAAATTATGACTGGAAACCCCTTGAAAATCTACTTTCCCCTGGTATTTATATGATCATATCTCAGTGTTGTCCTTAACTCTAATCACTTTCAGTTGGACTTGAGTTAAAGTTATTCTTACAAAATTTGTGGGTTTGATTTTGGGTGCAGGCTGCAGCTGATGATCATATACAAGTTATTGAGATGATTACGCTCTTGGAAACAAAGGGTTCGAAGACTTTTTAAAGTTTGGTTCCAACATTTGTACAAAATTCTATAAAATAGCAGTTATGCAAATTTATAGTTGTATTCTTATATTTTAATGATATAACAATTTGTTTTCTCACCAAAAATAGAAAAAGAAATATGATACTCCAATTTGAGTGCCCACACAGTGCATCTTTTTTTTTAAATATTATTTTACAACTTTGCCACCGATGTGAATTAGGGTGGCATTGCAGGAAAGGCACCAATGCAATATTGGTAGTCATTGTTACAATAGAGTCCTCTACATAGGCCACACTCTCTAGTTTAGTGGGTGCTTGGTGGCCATAGAGGTTTGCCACCAATGTGAGTGGCAACACTTGACAATAGCCACCAATGAAAAGGGTGGCTTGTAGCCAAATTTCTAGTAGTGTCGTCAAATAAGACAAGGCTTCCTACGAAAGAATCCATCAAGTCGCAACTGTACTTGCAGATCCCATCAATCTGGAGTTGGTTATCCTGTTTGGACCTATGTTCCAGCAGTACAGCTCCACACTCCACCCCCAGATCAAGCACTACTCCACCACTCTTAGTACAACCAAGCGGCTTGCTAACCACATATTCCAGGTGTATAGTAAATAATTTAATCCACGATTCTGCTTCACCATACGTTTTCACTACCCACATATGAATATCATACTCATCATCACCATCTTCGTCACGACGATTCTCCAAAAGAGCAAGGGACTATCCGTATCTTGAAATGAAGTACGGAGTATTTGTAGAAACAAATTTGAAGTTTTCTCTCAAATCTTCCATTACCATTATCTCGCCAAATAATTCATTAGACATACAAACGACGCGATAAAAAAGTCCCTGCTCCGGCGAAGTTGAAGCCAATGCAGATTACCAAATATATCATGCGAATAGTTATCAAAGAATTGAGAAATAGAAAGGTCGACAGGAATAACATGAGCTCCAAGATTCTTCCAAGAGCCTCTGGCTAACGACCAAATCTCAACTTGACATGCAAATGCATTCGTATCATTCACAACTCTTAGAACTTTATAGTCGCCGGTGCGCGAATCAAATCCGAAGACACATCTTGATTTATAAGGCAGAGTTTTGGTCAATTAACCAAAATCTTTCTAATACAAGGGTTCCAAATCAATATGGCAAGGTGATTGCCACAATTATCATGAGCAGCAACGCAAACAAGCCCATCAAACTCCGATCACATCCACATTCTCACCTCAACGTATCTTGTCGTCGGGGCAAGTACGCGTGTTATTGTAAGCTGTGAATGGATCCATAAGCTTGGTGTACTCTTCTTCGATTGCAGGTTTATCCCAATGTATATAATATCTTTTCACACGTTGATAAAGAAGTGGGAGTCATAAAATCGTACTAGAAGGAGCTGAGCGTCGTTGTTTTGGTTGTCGGATTGGCGGCGAGTGTGATTGCAAATGAAGGTAGGGCTTTTTTATGAGGCGACTCCAGGACTTGCACACTCGGCTGCATCGCCCTAGAGCTTTGATGGGCAGCCTCATCAAGATTTCCTGCATGATTTCTTCAGGAAGGAGAATGCTTTCCATTCTTCTTCTACTTCTTTTGCTAATGACGAAGACGTCTGCCGTCGCTCCAAAGCAATTTTGCAATATAATATTTTGCTCTAGTTTTTCTGATACAATGAATCTTATATATAAGGGACGAGGATTCGAACTCGAAATTTCGGTTGTGAATGATCTTAACCAACCGAGTTTTCGATGCAAAAGAGTTGGGAACTCTTTGAGGTATACATAGTAATAATACTTTCCTGATTTGGCCAGGAATTGAGAATTCTCCCAGAGTCTAATCAAACAAGGACACCAAAAAGAATTGAGAAATTTACTTTTGCTGGAAAAGGAAAAGATCAAAAATTACATTGAACTTGTTCAAAATTAAAATGGGGCAAATTGCTGCTTCCAAATTTGCTCCTACAACGATGACACGAATCTGAACTCGTCTAATTATTACATCGTGCATTCATCATATTTAATTCAAAATATGTTGAATGTTTTCCTTTAAGTTCACGATTAGTATTAAATCAAGTTCACACATAATTTTAAATCTTGGTTCATGTATGATCACTGGTAAGGGTTAGCCTATTCATGTAAGGTTGTTCCATGTCCACATTATTTAAAACCCCCCTCATGTATGAAAAGGCATTATCAAAAAATTGAGAATTACTTTTTAACTTGGTTTTGTGAAAGAGCGTTTTCTTCCTGTCTGTAAATTCTCATCTCTTTTGTGAATTCTTAGAGTGACGACTTGTTTATCTTTGAGTGTTCACTTGTGATTTCTCTTTTGATCTCCATTATTGGTGTCAAATTGTTACCAAAGTTTCAGGTGATCTTACGGAGAAGCTCCTAAAGGAAATGGCTTATCCAACGGGTGAGAAGTTCCTAAATAATCTTGATCTTCTTCCAAAGTTTGATCGTTGCCCGGATGGTTCTTGTGAAATTTGTTGTGGTGTATGTCTATACTTTTGTCTATGATGATGGTGAGGACGAATGAGAAGATAAAACCTGTAAGAAGGCTCCAACTACAGACAATGCCTAGAATTCATGTAGACTCAGAAGATAAAGTACACCGTCCGTTACAAAGTTTCAAACTCATTGTCATTGATGTATAGAGTACGTCTAAAAGGGTAACTGAAATCACTTCACGGGCGTCGCACCCGTTCTTGGCCTCTCACCAAAATAATCTCATCGTGGATTAGAGTTCCAATCTCTGGAAAACAAAGTGTTTCTATTCACAAACTCTTCATTGTTTTTTAATCTCAAGTACAAGGGATATTTATAAGGCCTTAAACCTAATGAACGCAGGGAAGTAAACTTGTTAAAATACTAAAACACCCATTGATTTAGGAAAGCCACCACTTCTGTTCCGCATCACTCGTGAGAGGAAATAGCTCAGGTTCTAGACTAAATTTCACGGTTTCCAATTAACTTTGCCAATCATGTAGGACTTTCTGGGAAATCTTACGATAAAAATGATGCCAGGCGTGCATCTGTGCGGTGTGGAAGGCCAGTTCGAGCTCCTAAAGCCCTACAGCAGGCACCTGCCTGCAATTGATACAACACCAGAGGAAAAAAAAAGGTCACAAACAAATCTATGTTGCAGCAGCCTACCACATCAAAACACTGCCCCAACTTACCACTTGTGCAGCAAACGGCAGCATTTTCTCTGGCGGCATGTTGGTGCAAATGGCTACAAAACCAACAATCCCATCAGTGAAAAAAGTACATGACATGATAGAGACGACATCTTCGATTAGATAAACTAAAAGATTCTGGCAATGGATGGAGAGAAGAATTTGCATAAAGTAGTAAATTCAACTTTACGAAATCAAACAAGAATATGCGTGTGTGTGTGACTGAGATAGAGAGAAAGCGAGAGAGAGAGAGAGACATACCATAGAGAACTGCTCCAATAAAACTATCTCCAGCACCTGTTGTATCTAAGAGTTCTTCCGGTGGTATTTTCTCAGCTGTTCCCACCAACAACCTCCCACAAACTGTCCCTATTCCGTTGGCTCTCAATTTTGTAACCGGCTGAAAGGATTAAAATAGAAAAACTTGCAAATTAGTAGATCTTAATTTAATACGAAGGACTATACAACAGTTCCAGGCTGATCTATTATAACGTAAAAGGAAACGAGTCTTATTTGAAGTTCAAGTTCCTAACCGATGAAACATGTGTTGGGATAGCTGTGCGATCATCCTTTCTCTGCTTCAGTGATTCCAATAAGCTGTCGACATCCATTTCTTCTATCTGCGGAGTCTCTGCCAGAAACAGAGTTTCAATGAAAACCTGTAAATTTTTTAAATCAGATAAAACAAACTATCTTTACAGAATTCTGAGCCACAGTTTTGTACCCTATGTTTTATATTGATTTCCTCCTTAATAAACCCGGGAGAGAACTTACCGTCCACACTTCTCTCAAGCATAATGCATCCATCTTCTCCCAATGTCACAATTGCAAATTTGATCTTTGGCAATTTCAAAAGCATTGAAACAAGAGCACTAGAAACAGATGCTGCTTCTGTCCATGCCTGTTCACAAAAATGATCTAGCAGCGTTAAGCTTAAGCAACATGATGAAGATATACAATGAATGTAGAGAAAATCTTGTAAGAAATTTTTAAAAAACATAGATTGAAGAAACAATGAACAGCAAAAAAAATGTTTCTGAATGGGGTCTAAGTTAACTGTAAAATAAGAGCAACACATTACCATACATCCCAAGTGAAACGTATATCTATAACATGCTTAAGACTAATAAATAATATGGTATAAAAAGAGCAGTGCTCTAGAAAACATCTTATTAACCGGAGAGAAGTTTCCTTCACGTGATATTTTTTTTTGGCTAAAAATTGTTTGGCACCAGACAGAAAGGAAATCAATGTCTTATCTCTAGTTTTAGGGGTTTCAAAAGAAAGAAATTGAGCATAAGTTAGTTTCCTTCAAGGAAGAACAGCTGACTTGCCTGTGGAAATTTCGCTGAGCATATGGCATAATCAGCCAAGTTTAGAAGACCATCCAACCCTTCTCTTAGCCGTTCACCTTCAACTAATATAGGTATATTTTTCCGAGCAGCCTGTAAGAATTCAGTTATGCTTGATTTATTCTCTTTAGTTAATGACAAATTTTCTTGGAAATTACCAAATAGTAAACTTGAAAGATAATTAAATACTAGAAACAAGAAGATAACAGTTACCTCCTGCGCAATAACTAATGAAGTTTCATGTATTCGTCCATCTAAATAAAGAACTCTTGCTCCATCCAACGCAGATGATAAACTTAATTGGGAAAGGTCATCTGGTATCATGGGAGGATATCCTGGAGTATGAATACAGGTGCGGGTTTTCCTGGAAATGACATTCACAGTTAATCAAATTGAGAATGATTATCAAAAACAGCCTTTGAGATGCTACGTAAAGAGAAATTCCATTGCAAAATGTAAGGTCAGTGCCTACATTTTTCAATGGCCCTACTCACAGTTAATACCCTACACCTGGCCCTCCTGGGCAGGGCGAGTGCCTAACACTAGCTACAGTCATATGCATCAGATCAGATTCAAAATGTAGAAAGAAGAAAATAGGTTGCGTTAAGCAATACAGTCAGATTGCCACAACGTTGTGTGTGCGTGCATGCAAGAACGTGTGTGTGTGTGTGTGTGTGTGTGTGAGTGAGAGAGAGAGAGAGAGAGAGAGAGAGAGAGAGAGAGAGAGCATAACAGATATAAGAGAAGGTCCTAACGTTTCCTTGTCAACAATAATGTAGGTAAATGGTGAATTACCCTCCTTGGAAACCTGAAAATAAGACAGGTTAAGTGAAAAAAAAATTGATAGCAATATTGGATTGCACAGCAGTCAAATTTTATATGTTCAACAGTCGGAATTGATAATCAACCAATTTAGAGAGTTCCCAGAAGCATTCAAGGGAAAAATCAAATTTTGTTAGCTATTTTTTAAATATATTTCTATATCTACTTTTCAACATTGCAAAGGTGCATAAAGAATTATACAGTAATCGAAAGATACATAACATAACCCAAGAAATAAAAAGGATGGGCTCCAGATTTAAAATACTTACGCAGCAAGCATCATTATTAATATCATAATTGCCTGATAAAACACCGCAGGTGAAACCAAGATCATGAATGACTTTCCTTTTGAAGCTTACCACAACAAAAGAAGTATCAATGCCGTCGTCCTGTAGCCCCTCCAGTATACCCCTGCCTTGTGTATCATTTGCGACCTATAATTTCACATTGCTCAAGACATGTTACAAACTTACAATAATCAAACAACCAATGCTCGGCGAAAATAGTTGAAAATTCAAAGTAAAGGATTCAAATTGAAGACCTTGGAAATCAGCCTGGCATTCAAACCCAAACGAGCTGCGCAAGTTAAGGCATTACCTACATTCCCACCTCCTTGAACCTAAGAAACCAACCAACCATTGGCAACTATTAAAGCAAAGCCATAGCACAATTCATGCTGTAATAACACGTATTAACAATAACAATTGGGGGTTGGTATTGGCACTCCAAAACAGTCATCATGCGCTCCTAAGCATAAATGAAAAATTTTCTCGTGTCGAGTGCAAATGAGTTTTTTGGAGTGTCAATAACAATTTAATAACACTGAAGAATAAAGCTTCGGCTAAAGGTGTCCTCTGCCTTTAGGGTGTTGGGTTTCACCCATGTGACCCGGGTTTGAAACTCCCCCTCCCCTAAAGGCAGAGGACATAAAAGTTTACTAATTCCTTACAAAGCTTTCATCGTAAACAAGCAACCGAGTTACTAAATTTAAATCAAGTTGGGTAAATTCAAGTAACCTTTAAGCTGGTGGATCTGATTTTATCGTCCGGCTTAGGATAAGAGGCCACTGCGGCCAAAAAATCAACGACCACCGTGCCGACGCCGAGCTGCGCATTCACAGTTGGTCAGTATTTATATTATTAACAATCGTAAAAAGTATGATAATTAATTAATGGCGATGAACTTACGACGGTTCGGTTTTCGGGAAGAGGGGGGAGAGAATCGATTGACATTTTGAACCTGAAATCAAAACTTGAAATTAGTGATTAAAAGATGTAGAATTTTTGGTCGGAGGAGAATGGTGCGCTGGTTGGAGCAGAGGAGGGAGAAGGAGACCTGGCAGAGCGAGGTGGGGAGGGAGGGAGGGAGAAGGAGGTTGGTGAGCTGAGAAGAGTGGCATTGGAAGTTGGGGAGAAAGAAAGCATCGTTCTGTTCTTTCTGATGTCCCAACGGCAAGGCGCGTGGACGGCAATGCGTGTGTTGCGTCAATATCTGTATGACTGTTGTTAAAGAAAGAGAGTCTTGTTTGGTTCGGTTAGGGTTGTTTGATAGATAATTAAAGGGTGTGCTATCCACTTTTTTTTTTTTTTTTTTTTTTTACTTTTTATATGTACTTTGTTAATTTTTGTCTTTTAATTTTCTTTAATTCATTCGATCTGATGGTCAAAAATAAAAAAAATGTGTAAGAAGTAAAAAAAGGTGTGTGGATATCATACTCCTAATTAAATTGAATATGTTTAAACACATCGCAACTGAACAAGTAAGATCGATGGATGGATTGACTTGGTTGATTTAGGATTAATTTGCGAATTGAACCGATTACGTTGGTAGATATTTGGTCAAATCGTAAACTGAACCGTTAGTATTAGGTTTAGTTGTTCGTTTATTAAGATTGTGAATGTGAGTTGAACCGATTGATAAGTATTCGAATTCATTTCCATTGTTTTATAAATTCAAATCCACTTTTAACCTTTAAAAAGTGTAGTTAAGAGTCTTAGAGAACAAATTTTGGAGCTAATAATAGTGCCAAAATGCAAACCTGCCTTAGGTCAACTGGTTACGGCAGTGAATCTGCTCCTTATGCTTAGTAATTTAGAGTATCGTTTTATTCGCTTTATTTAAGATAATGATCTTGTTCATTAGAAGAAAAAAAATGAAAAATACAAACAAATGCTAGGCAGCTTGAAGACCTTAACCTCCATATACTTCGTCCGTACAAATTAACAGAAGCTGACAATCATCAGCGGAAAGTGTCAATCTGAATCAGATAAGTTATATCTGGCTACAAGTAGGAGATGAATTTCAGCCCAACAAATACAAACGAGGGTAAAATTGTCAAATCAATAAGCCATTGAACTTACATTCAACTTACATTTCTCCATCCATCTTGAGCTTGTATGCAAATGAATCAAGAATTTCAAAATTAGAACCCATTAGTCCTCTCTCCTCACTTTCTCTCTCATCTTCCAAACATGGAATCCGCAGGATTTTCCAACCCTAATCTACACCGAAGGCTTAACTAAAAAGCCGCCTCGGTCCTTTTTGAGCTGTACAAAATTCAAAAGATTAAGTTAACAAACTTGTTCAAACCCAGAAGCCATCGTTCCAAGCACGCTTCTTCGAGACCAGTCCCCCGTGCTCGCTCCTACTTCCTCTTACTCTGTAGAATGCTGGCTTGCTTCGGACTGTTCTCAATGGCCCTGACCTATTGCCGTGTCTGATTGGTAACGATATCTCATCCCCTACCAAACTTGAAGTTGCAAACGGTCTGTTTTCCATATCTTCAAGTGGTCCAGAACCGTACTCCATTGAGATGAATGAAGAATCATGACCATAATTCATCCGGGGAGTGAGTCCACCAGCATTCCACCAACTGCTATCAGATGGGGCAAGATCACCTTTAAAGTCAGAGTCCTGGACGGAAGACTCCTTTTGACTATAACAGTCCCCACCAGTCTCATCGTTATCATTGTATAGCAGCTTTAGAGCCTGCACAACTTCACCCATAAAAGGTCTGTGGGTCACCTCAGGGTGAACGCACATGGAAGCAATGGCTGCCACTTTAGCCATGTCGTCAAAGTCATAGGTTCCAGCTAAGGTGGGATCCACCAACTGCTGCAAGCCTTCTCTGCTCGTTAGCAATGGTCGTGCCCATGTTACTAAATTCTCCTGTCCTGGAGAGTGGGACATGTCAACCGGTTTTCTTCCAGAGAGGAGTTCCAGCAGCACAACGCCATAACTATAAACATCGCTCTTGACAAGTAGGTGCCCTGTCATTGCATATTCTGGGGCAACGTACCTGTAAAATCCATCATTTTGGTCAAGAGAAGAGTTGAAATGGTGCTCTGACAAAAATCTATTAAAACATTATTTCATCACATAGTCATCAAAGTACACTAGGAATTTTACATATATATGGACAGGATATAAAATTCTAATTAAATTGCTCCCTAAGTACCGTTAATCATTCATTAAAGGTTCCCAATCTCTAGTGAACTATGTTGTTATACCCAAGTGCATTTATCACCACTGTAATAGCTTAAAGAAAATATTGAAAACACAACGCCCTGTAAAAAGCTTTGTGAAATCCTGATATCGTAATAGCTTAAGCAACTATGATTACCCAAAAGTTCCCATGACCCTAGTAGAGATGTGATGACTTCCCTCAGTTGCTTCCCTAGCTAACCCAAAATCTGAAACCTTGGGTGTGAAGTCAGCTTCCAGCAAAACGTTACTAGCCTTAAAATCTCGGTGAATAACACGAGGATTAGAATCTTCGTGAAGATAGGCTAATCCTCTTGCTGCCCCAAGGGCAATCTTCATCCTTGCATCCCAGTCAAGGGGCCCATTTATCTTGTCAATGCCTGAAAAACAATCATAACATACAATTAGTTAGTTGACACACTTTGGCAATTCAATTCAGAAGAATAACTTCAAGCCAAAAGAGACCACGGTAGACAAGAAAATATACCGTGCAAGTGAGATTCAACACTTCCATTGCGAACAATCTCATATACCAAACTGCGTGTCCGCCCTTCAATACAAATGCCTATCAACTTCACAAGATTACGGTGATGCAAACGGCTTAGCATCTCAACTTCTGCAATAAATTCACGGTCTCCATTCTGATTCTGATTATCCCTTGTAAGCACTTTGACTGCAACTTCAGTCCCATCTTCCATAATTCCATGGTAAACACGTCCAAATCCCCCTTCTCCCAAAACCCTTTGGGAACTGAACTTATTTGTTGCTTTCTCAAGCTCAGCTAGTGGAAATGTTTTGACAGAGAGAATACTGGTAGCCATGGTGGACATTAGGGACACTGAAGTGGAGCTTGCAATACTACTTGATAAGATAGACCCGATACCTGCTGCAATACACACATATCCAATCACTCAGTCTACAGTTGTTTACCATGGGACTGAATTAAAAATTTATTAAAAGCCACATGTTTACCAGATCTTTTGTGAAGAGAAGGTGTGAATACAGGACCGACTGCGTTAGATGGTCTTCCAACTCTCCTCCCCTTCACAAAGATACAGATAGCCGCAAGGAGAACCACCAGGACTACAAATGCAGACAGAGCAATAATCACAATCGTTCTAATATTCATCCTCTGGTTCTTGCCGCCAAAATCCGCGGTGATAGGGAGACCTCCAGTAATTCCAGCTGGATCATGCCCATTGTAAATCTCATATGGCGGTGAAGAAGGTAGCCCTGATTATAACCCTTTCAATCTCAACCTCAAACAATATTGAAATGATAATCCAACACATTAGCATGAGAATTGAGGGCAGTACCTGGATAACTAATGTATACCACTTCATAGTTTCCAAAAAGTGTCAAATTCAGAGGCACTTTCTTATGCTGAAATCTATCATATGTCAATATCGCAGTGGTATTATCAAACTTCTCCCCTAGTGGAACCAAGTTAATATCCACCACTGTTCTTCCTTGATTTTGACTATCAGCACTTGCACCCATTATTTTCACTTGACCTTGTGTCAGATACGTGCCTTCAGCAATCTCAATCTCTAGCTCACTCATTACTGGAAAAATAGCATAAGGAGCTATGTCCAGTAAAAGTTGGACTTTCATGGGAAACACGCAACCACAAGGTGAACCAAATGGAGATGTGGTAAGTGGCTCTACACAAATTTGATCACAACCTGCCAGAAGTACCATGATCACAGAAGTAAACTGGTAAGGTACTTGCTAAGAGAAACAATATTCTGAGGTAAACTATCTTGTCATGACCATAGTTAAACTAACAAAACATTTTTTATTTCCATGAATCCGAGTCCCTTTTCTAGCAGCAGCTGCTAAAAAAGTTGGAAGCAGCACCCCAACCCAGAGTTGAAGGTAAAGCTTAGAACTTTTTTTTCCTGGTTGAAAAGATAAGGTGAAGCCTCAAACTCATCTTCCAAAAGATGTAATTAAATAGACCATTACTTTGTCGTCGTATTGAATAAATGGAAGGTCTAAAACATTTAACTATTGCCTGGATAGAGGAATGGTTTTATAAGGGACTAGAAGATTAGTTGGTCCAGTTATTAGTTCTTGGCCACCCCATTGCGGTCATAATAGAAATTAAACAACTTTTTTGGAAATTCAACAATTTCAACTGAACAGCTACTGATTGTCTGGTTCTTGTACCAGATGAGTAACACCTGACATTGACTGCATGATAATTGATGACAAATCCGAAACCCCATATAATTACCCGGGTCATTTGATGGAGCTGGAGCAACAGCATGGGGTTTCACTATCACATGATGACGACGATAATGGCCACGCTGTGGTGGGTGAGGACTGCTAGGACCTGTAATTGCGAAGTCAACATCAATGCAATGCCAGCGACACTAGAGTATCTAGGTATTCATAGTCTGAAAAGAATACATACCTAGATGAATTGGCGAAGGTGCAGGTGCAAGGATTCCCGTAAAAGGCTTGACCGCCCATGCTTTGGATCGTTTTGATGAAGCAAATGGAAGAACCATCAACATTGACCTCGCTGCAAATGGTAGGACAACCGCATATGTCATCCGCAGATTAAGAAATAAATGCATAGCTGTCAAAAGAAGTGAACTTAACACGGCAAGATGTATAACTAAAACACCGTAGCAGATGCAAGACCAACGCATACGCAGAGTTACGATTGGCAACCTCAAAGAATGATCATTTCACATACAATATTTATGCTAACACACTGTACTGCTTAAGGTGGAGCCTGGCAAATGAATTATGCACAGAATAGTAGCATCCTTACCGCGTTCGACTGAGAAATTTTTCATAGACAACGGTTGGTCTGGCAATTGAGAAGTAGACAAGTAAATATTTAGTGAAAAACCCCCTGAAATAGTATAAAATTCAAAAAAAAAAAAAACAAAAAAAAAAAAAAAAAAAAAAAACTACGTCAGTTTTCTACATAAACCACAACTTTTCGAGCAAACCTCGAAGATTTAAGCTAATAAAACCGCATAAACTAAACACTCCAAGCACAATTGGACTGCAATGCACGGTATACAGAGCTGAATATTTTACCTGAGCAGCAGAAAATCAAGCTGAGCAGGAGGAGAACAAACAGCAGAAGCAGAATTGGAGTTCGCATTGTCGAAATTCACACAGAACATCGTCAAAAGCAGCCGCCTTGGAGCTCGAGAGAGTGACCGGAGAAGTGTAGCCCGAGGCTTCTAGGTTTCCGGCGAGGTTCTCCATCGCATTGAGATAGGGATTGCATGGTTCAAGCTACAAAAAAACAGTGGAAAGAGTGGCGGTGACTAAACCTAGGAGAGAGAATGAGAGGCGGAAACTGGGGGAGTGAGTAGGGGTTGTAGATCCATGAAAGGCGGTGGAAAGATCTAGAAGGAGAGACAGGCGGAGGCGGAGGTGTAGAGAGAGAATGTGGGTGTTTTAGAGAGAGAAAATGAAGAGAGAGAGAGGAGGAAGGAGGAGGCAGGTTGAGGGAGACGGTGGGATGGAGGTGGGGGAGAATTTATTGCTTCTCTTTGAGTCTGGCGTGCGTGCGTACGGCTCCAGCAATACCGGCTTGGCAAAATTGAATGATGGCCGTCTGATCCACGCGCCAAATTGCGTGAATGAGTGTGTGTGTTCGGGAAGGGGCCTACCTGACGAAACGCAAGTTACGTGGCCGTTTCACCTGATTTCTGTTTTAAAGATTTGGATTTTGTTTTATTTGATTGAACTTTTTTTTTTTGGTAAAAAAAAAAAAAAAAAAGTTCAATCAAATAAAACGGCCACGTATAAATAGAATTAGTAGTTAAACAATTGGATTTAGAAACTATTTTGGTCAGTGGTTCGCATCTTACCTAACATCGAAATAATTTATATATATTTCTTATACGTCCATTGAAACATATATAACGTAATTATTATGTGGATAGTCTGATATGTAATAATTGTTTATATTTGAGTTATCATAGTTGATAATAGCTCATTATGATGTGATGGTTGTAATAGATGAGTCCATATAATCTCACATTCATCGGTAATAAATAAAGTGATTAAAAAATTAAAATCGCATAACAATATCAAGTATAACTAAGTTTGATTTGGCGCACCGTTTGACTAAGTTTGGTTTGGCGCACCGTTTAGTTAAGTTTGGTTTCTCAATCCTGATATCATCAGGGGTGTCCTCTTTTAAACTTGTAGTTGATTTGAAGTCCAATAAAGCTATCACATTTATTTTAAAAAATATATATAACTGAAATAATATTTAAAAATAAATATAACTAAAATAGCATTTGTTTAAGCTCAGTATTTTTTTCAAGTTCTAAACTTTATTTTTTTCATAGGTTATGCATACTATATTACATTTTTTTAGATCATAAGCATTTTAATTTTTTTTACACAACGATATATTCTTTTGATAATATAAATAAATATTTTGATTTAGTCAAAACTCTATAAACGACGTGCCGTTTAATCTCGTTGGGATAAACCAGAAGATAAACTGGGACCTAGTCTTTCCCTCAAAACGAAGCAAACGATGTGTTAAACTCTGTGAACCTCTCCCATTGACTGCCACTTTGCTGCTTCCCAAAATTCCAACCCACCCTCACAAGTTTACCACTTGTTTCCAATTTTTCCCCACGAATCCAATCTAATCTTCCCAACCGCCAAAAATTCCTACTGGTTTTCGAATTATCGTTCTTTCTTCCTCTTCGAGCTCCATGCTCTTCTGGGTTCGTTGGATTCTTCTGAATGGCCATGGCAGTTTTCGGCGTATCGGGCTCTAGGGTTATTTTCTCCGAGATCGGAGCTGTTCTGGGTTCGTTTTAATTTTGCCAGTTTTATCTGAATTTGTTTTTAATTGCCATTTGAAGGTTTTTGGGAATTGAGGGATTTTAGGTGGATACTATTTTTGGGTTGGTTTCTGTGTTTTTGGGCTTATGGGTTAGGATGGTAAAGCTGGCAGCTTCATTTGAGGTACAAGTACTTTTAGCGTAAGGACTTCTGGGCATTGAGAAATGAGAATTGAGCTCTTCTGTTGTGCTGGTACGTTTTCGTTTGAGCTTTTGTTTGGCAGTAAATTTTGTTGTTTGAATTCAGAATTGGAAGTAGGGTTCTAGGGAGCTTCTCTGCAGAGTATGAGTGCTTTCTCAATGAGGATTTTTGGGCATTGAGATTTGAGAGATTCCCTAGACTTGGTACGCTTTCGTTTAAACTTTGTTCGGTTTTGCTGCTTTTGTTGTTTGAATACAAAATTGGAGGTTTAGGGTTTTAGGGAGCTTCTTTGCAGAGTGAAGGGTTATAAAGTTGATTTTCTTAGGTTTGGGGTATTTGGGTATTTGGTTACAGAGATATAAAGTAGAATTCTTTTCAAGAGTGGTCATTCGGAAGCCTCCTTTACTGGAAATTCGAGATAGTAGGTGTGAAATTTGGCAATTGGCAGAATGTTTGCTTTCTCTTCTGATTTCATGGCTGGTGGAAGGAATGGGGATCGTTGACTGTAAAAGGCTAGGAAGTTCATCAAACCATCAAAGGATTTGCCAAACTCCGTTGCTGATGGAGGGTTCGCCTAGGCTTGGCTCAAAAGGCCTAGTTAAGAAACATGAGTTTGTAAGGATATTAATTCAATGCCTGCTTTCAATTGGCTATGAGAATTCTGCTTCATGCTTGGAGTTGGAGTCTGGCATTTCGTGCAAATCCGATGATTTTCAAATGCTGGAATCACAGATATCAAGCGGGAATTGGGATGGTTGTGTTGATACACTTAATACCGCTCAGGATTTGACAGATGAGACCAGAGCTGCTGCTTTGTTTCTTGTTCTCAAACAATGTCTTTTGGAGTATTTGAGTTGCGGGGATGACAAATTGGCTTTGGCCATTTTGCAGAAAGAGGTGTCAGCATTACATGTAGACAGAAGTAAGGTTCACAACCTTGCTCGGATCATCCTTTCCTCAAAGGAAATGGAGCAGAGCAAGACAGATGATATTGCTGTTTGTGAGTTGCGAAAAGAACTACTGCAGGAATTGGAAAAATTGCTTCCTCCACCGATCACGCTGCCTGAGAACAGGTTGGAACATCTGGTTGAAACCGCTGTTTTGTCCCAGATTGATTCATGTCTGTATCACAATTTGTCGGATGCTGTTTCACTTTATGCTGACCATTTATGTGGTAGGGACCAGATCCCTACTGAAACTGTTCAGGTGTGATTTGCCAGTAATATTGCTTATGTTTCGAAAATTGAAGTTATGAGGGTTTTACTTTTGTTTGCTCAGATGTTCTTCTGTTGGAGGACTGACACACGCATGAACACTTGTTTTCCCTGGTGCAGATTTTGACTGAGCATAAGAATGAAGTGTGGTTTGTACAATTTTCTAATAATGGGAAGTATTTGGCCTCTTCGTCAAGTGATTGCACGGCCATCATATGGAAGGTACCATAGAATTATATCCGTATAAGTTTTTATTCAACTTATTGAATATTGCTTTGATGCTAAAGTTTCAATGATGATTAATATATTAAAGCGCACGATATTTTACTTATTTGGTGGAAGTGTGGTCTTCATGCATAAAAAATTGTGGATAAGTAGAAAAGGGAACGAGATAATCTTTTGAGATCATGGAAAATCCTGCTTTTATCTCAAAATTTATAAGGAAAGAAAAATAGTTTATTCTGTTTTAGTAAGAGGTGTGTAGGAAGGAATCTGTTTTTAAGCTACGTCAATATAACGCATTGTGTCACGTGGAGGAATGCATGATCCAAAGAGGAGTATGTTTAATCATTAAATTTTGGTAATGCAGTAAAAGCATTTGTATTGTTCCCAGATGTATTATGGCAATGTTAATATGGTTTCAATCATGCAAAACAGATATAATTGCTATACAGGATCCTAACTTTTATGATTGTTACTTTAAATAGGACTTTTGTGTTTGTATGAACTGAATGCTTAAAAAGTGTGCAAAAAATGACAAAATAAGATACTAACTGGAATAACTGGAAGATGCCAAGGTGCTAGGATTTCTGACGTTAATTCTGCCATTCTGGGCCAGGTTTTGGAGGACGGTAGGGTGACATTAAATCATGCCCTGCGAAGTCACCACAAACCGGTATCCTTTCTAGCATGGAGCCCTGATGACTCAAAGTTGCTTACATGTGGAAATGTTGAAGTACTTAAGCTATGGGATGTGGAAACAGGTACATGCAAGCATACATTTGGGGATCCTGGCTTCATTGTCAGCTCATGTGCTTGGTTTCCCGACTCAAGGCGACTTGTGTGTGGCAGTTCCGACCCTGAAAAGGGCATCTGCATGTGGGATTGCGATGGCAATGAGTTAAAAGCATGGAGAGGGATGAGGATGCCCAAGATTTTAGATCTTGCTGTGACACCGAATGGGGAAAATCTTATCAGCATTTTCTCTGATAAAGAAATTCGGATTTTAAATGTGGGAACAAATGCTGAACGCGTTATCTCAGTAGACCATGCTATCACATCCCTTTCAATTTCTGGGGACAGTAAGTTCTTTTTAGTCAACCTAAATAGCCAGGAGATTCATATGTGGGATGTTGCCGGGGAGTGGGAAAAGCCACTGAAATATATGGGCCACAAGCAGAGCAAGTATGTGATACGCTCCTGCTTCGGTGGATTGAACAGCACATTTATTGCCAGCGGTAGTGAGAATTCACAGGTATGCTTCCCGAATTTGTGAATTTGCCTAGAGTTCTGCAGATATACAAATCGTTCTTGTACCAATGAACCAAACGGAACCTCACAAAGTTCAAATCATTATCTTGTCTAGGTATACATTTGGAACCGAAGAAACTCTAGGCCGATAGAGGTTTTGCGTGGGCATTCAATGACCGTGAACTGTGTGAGTTGGAATCATAAGAGACCGCAGATGCTGGCGTCAGCAAGCGACGATCATACCATCCGCATATGGGGGTCTAGCCGACCTAATAAGATTCAACCTCTGAAGCTCAGTTGAAAAGATCACATCTCCAGTTTTACATCCCGTCGCCTTCTGTATATATAACCCCTGTTATTTTCAAGCTCCTATTCATCAATGAGTTTTGTGAATATGTTTTTTGAAAATTTTGGTGTCGATTTCCATTTTTAGATCCTTAATTTTAGTCTCCATCAACATAATGTTGGAAGTAAATTGGAAACGTGTTGTGCTATTAAATATCTGTTAGCTTTGCTTTTCTTTTGTTTTTCCATCAACGGAGACGAGAGATTTGAATATCGCTAAATTAAGAACTGGTGACGTTCGGTGGTACGAACCGAACTTTTGCCGTGCCACCCAAGTCTACTGTACCTAGTGATAGGGGCATTGTTGAGATCCTAAAACCTGTTTCCTATTTCCGGTTTGCTGCGTTTCTCTCACAACCCAAAAGCAAGGAACCAAGAAAACACTCCAAAACCGAAATAAACGCTAGGAGGCCGGTTGAGAAGAACCCCAACCAACGAGATGTTACTGTGGTACTATTTCAAATCAATTAGGCATTTTTGTAATTTTAGTATCAGAAAGTTAATACGTAAGAGTTCAAACGATATGTAATGAATGACCATAATTTATTCATGACGTGAAGGGAAAAAAATGACATAACGTTTAGATTTAAAATTTTCAAAATGTTTAACGCTGAGGTGGCTCAATACGAACCCTTGACGTGGCTCAATACGAACCCTCGAGAAATTCAGATGGACGGTTGGAATTAGGAAGTAGAAAGTAGGGGGGGGGGGGGGGAATCAGAAGCGCATTTTGGTAAAAACGCAGCGCGACTGCGCATTTGGCCTTTTGTAAAATCGACGAAGGAAGTACCTAGGAAACAGAGAGGAACGGACTCTTCTTCTTCCCGCATCAGAGAGAGCGAGAGAGCCTCGATTTTCTCTCCCCAATTTTCTCTCTCCTCGGATTCAGATTTCACAGAATTCTCCTCAAAATTCAAATTCCGAAATTGGGGTCGCAAGTTCGGCGAAATTTCCATGAAGTCCGATCTTACGATGGCAGGACCTTCGCGGCCGTTGGATCAGACCCCGATTTCTCCCCCTCCGTCCTCCGAGCATCTTCGCTGCAGGTCAGAATTCGAATCCCTCAATCGTCCCTGAATTGCGTTAGGGTTTTGTTTGTTTGCTGTAATTCGATCCGTATGCATCTGCGATTCTGGATTTGGCTAAATTTGATTCTTGCAAGTGTTGAATTTGAGTGATATTATTGTAATTAGGAATCTCCAATCCGATAATTGTCGTGTTTAGTTTAAGTTGGATATTTTATTTCAGTTTTTGTATTTTCGTTTAATTTGAAATTATCCTGTCTTAGTGGTTAGTTGCACTTTATAGATTTCAAGTTCAATGTAGCTTTCCAATTCTGTTGGTGTGCGAAATGCTTGTTCGAATTATGATATAGTCTCGAGTACATAGGACGGTTCGGTGTTAATGATCGAAAGTACAGAGGGAATAAGAATGGATCAGCACCGATGGACATGGACCGGTTATACGCTTTAGAAGTGAAATGATTGTATAGCTATGGCTCTGGAATTGGGAAAATACTGCAAGGCTGCAGTTTGTGATGTTGATTTAAAACGATAGGTTTGGGTTTGACTACTTAGTGTGAATTGTTGGTATTATATATTATTAAAAATCGACCATAAATAGAGAGATTTTTGTAATTTTTTGAAATAATAATTTTTCCTTGATTATTTCAAACGTTTCATTTCCTAAATACTGAAAGTTTACATGTGAATTAACATCATAATACTCCTAAACAAGTGAACTTTTTAATTTTTCAGTGGCAGAAATGTGGTTGGCTTGCTAGCACGAAGGGAGATTTCACCTAGAGCAAAACATGTGCCCAGAAGGGGGTGGGTAGAAACTTCTAAAAGGAAAGCTAGTTCCTCTTATGGGCCTAAGGGTGAAGCAACAAGAGATGCAAAACGTGGCCTTCTCTCATGGTACCAACCGTTCTCTTTTTTAACTTTTTTCAAGCAGGTTTGGGTGTGACACGTTTTGTACCTTCTATATGAGGTTATCAAAGATGCCATGCAGTACTTATTGAATCTTTATTTCATTGATCTTTCAGGGTTGAAGCAGAGTCACTGCGGCACTTGTCAGCCAAGTATTGTGATTTAGTGCCTCCTCCAAGGTCAACTATTGCAGCAGCATTCAGCCCCGATGGAAGAAAACTTGCTTCTACACAGTAAGTTATCTCATTTTGTTCACTTATTTAGATTTGAATGCTTATTTCTGATCTTGACTCTATTTCAAATCTTTTCATGCTTGCAGTGGTGACCACACTGTAAAGATAATTGATTGCCAAACTGGCAGATGCGTAAAGGTTTTGAGCGGCCATAGAAGGACACCTTGGGTGGTACGTATGGCTTGTGCAATTGCAGATCTATTTATTCTTCATTTGCTTCCTAATATTTGCATCTTTCTCTTTGAACTTCTTAGCCAAAAGTGAAATCTATGTAAATAGAAGTCTGCTGAAAAACCAGATACAAATTAAATAATCTTATCCCATTTGTTTGAAATATTATATATCAATTAGCTGGTCCAAAATGTTTAATTAATTAATTAATGGCTGCGGTAGTTGCTTCTGGGGCATGTGTTTTTCGGTACTGCCAAAATCCAACCACCAAATTGTGATTATTATTTTGACGTGGAAGTAACTAATGGCATTCTTACAGGTTAGGTTTCATCCTCTGAATCCAGAAATAATTGCTAGTGGAAGTTTAGATCATGAAGTTCGCTTATGGGATTTAAACACATCAGAGTGTATCGGCTCTCGTGATTTCTGTAATTTCTGAAACTTCAGTGTTACAAATTTAGTAGTGCAGCATTTTTTTTTTTTTTTTGACACATTGTATTTTTCCTAGAATTCTGACATAGTTCATATCCCTTTATGAATCTCTTCCCAGATCGACCTATTGCATCTATTGCTTTTCATGCCAAAGGGGAACTCCTAGCTGTTGCATCAGGACACAAGGTGTTGATTTTTTATGACAGTTCTTTGTTATATCATTGAAGTCCTTGATGATTAGTAATGGGTATATATGTTTTGATAACACTGACATAGAAAATATGATTTCAGTTGTTTATATGGAAATACAATGGGGAACCTTCTTCTCCAGCCATGGTATTGAAAACATGGCGTTCCCTTCGAGCAGTGCATTTTCACCCCCAAGCTGCTCCATTCCTCTTAACTGCTGAGGTAATTTTCCAAAGGGTATTTAAATGATTATTCATTCCTGATATCGTATAGGTTACATTATTGAACTGATATGCAGGTCAATGATCTTGACTCTTCAGATTCTTCCATGTCTCGAGCGACATCTCCCGGCTATGTGCATTATCCATCTCCTGCTGTTTTTGTGGCAAACACTGATTCTAGTGAACGTCTTAGTTTGGCTACTGAATTACCACTTATGTCCTTGCCTTTTGTCTTCCTGCCGCCATGTGTAGATGATCCAAGAATAGTAAAGCAGCCTGAAAACGGGCCTGCTGGATCAAATAGCATGCAAGTCACCTCTGCATCAATGCAGTTTCAAGCAGATGCAAATGCAGCAGAGCAGGATGCCACCACAATTTCTCCAATGGAGACATTTCCATCAGCTCCAACTGTTTCCAATCTCAATGCTGAAGGCAATGCAGATAATTCTTTCCTTAATGGAACCAGAAGTGGTATTTGTAACCTCACAGGAGATGCAATGGAGACTGATGAGATGCCGGCTGTAGGGGGAAGCCAGCATGGAAGCTTGACTAATTTTGATTCTGCGAATAATAGAGTTGAAAATACTTCAAATCATCCTGGTTTTATTGAATCTGGGCAACCTTATAGGACGCTTCCGTATAGAGATCCTGCATTCTGGGAGCTACCTTTTCTCCAAGGGTGGTTAACAGGTCAAAGCCAAGCTAGTTTTCCCTCAATGCTTCCTCTTAATCGTGGTGGGCTTGACAATTTAGCTCAATCTATGGGTTCTTCTAGTTTGGTGTCGCATCTGTCTGCTCATAATGTGGCGGATGTGGCAGCTTCTTTGGCATTGCCAGGAAGCAGCAGTGTATCTGGGCTTTCTGGAAGATCTGGTTTGCAGCATTATCCACACTTCCGCTTCTCTGGACCAGAATCAGGGGATAGTACTTCCTTAAATACACAACCCGATGAGAATGATGCTCAGCCCATTATTAGTAGAATCCAGTCTGATATTGATACATTAATGGCCGCAGCAGCAGCTGCAGAATTACCATGCACTGTAAAACTAAGAGTATGGTTGCATGATATAAAAAATCCTTCTGCTATGCTGAATGATGAAAGATGTCGTTTAATCGTTCCCCATGCTGTTCTTTGCAGGTATGTGAACATCTTTGATATTCCTTTTTTTAGTTTTCTTTTTCCAGCTTTCTCTTTGTGATCTTCTTCATTCTTCTACATGGCTCAATATTTGATTGCAAATTTACAATATCTTCTAGCACTTACATCTATATTGAAAACAGTTGTAATCAGATGCATTTTATGGATTTTTTGTGCTTAGCTTGTACTTATGTTTATGTTACAACTTCTGTTTGTTGCATATGCTTTTGCAGTGAAATGGGTGCTCATTTCTCCCCTTGTGGGAGATTTTTAGCTGCCTGTGTTGCATGCATGCTTCCTCATACGGAAGCTGACCCTGGACTACAAAGTCTAGTTCGTCAGGATTCTGGAATTGCAACATCCCCGACTCGCCACCCAATCTCAGCGCACCAAGTTATGTATGAGCTTCGCATATATTCACTTGAGGAAGCCACGTAAACTTCTAATCCTTTCGTCAACTTTCTTATTTCCTTTATTCTTTTATCAACATCTTATATATTATGAGTTATTCAACTTTCTCGTGCAGATTTGGTTCAATACTTGTGTCTCGGGCTATTAGAGCGGCACATTGTTTGACTTCAATCCAAGTTAGTTTCATGGAAAATTTGACTGCTATTTGCTTTTGTTTCGATTTATTCACTGGTGCCTTGTATCATGCTTTTATTACCTTGGACTCATTTTCTAACAGATTTGGATCCTTAACCTCTTGTTCTATGAATGATAAGGTCGAAACTCATGGTTAATAATTATGCAGGTTTAAGTTGGATCATGACTTTCTTTTTTGTTTAATCTTATATGTCTATTTCTGGAAGCTGTTTAGCCTACCGTCTATTGTCATTTGCCACTGACAATAAACTGTATATGTTCCTGTTGCTTTGGTACTTATGGTTGATTTAGTGTAAATTCCAACTACTGATACTTTTGCTTTCGATGTGGAAAGGATATTTTGAGTTGAGCCTCTGTTTTATGTTGTGCCTGCAGTTCTCCCCCACGTCTGAGCACATATTATTGGCTTATGGTCGACGCCATGGTTCTCTTCTTAAAAGTATTGTCATTGATGGGGATACAACCTTACCTATTTACACTGTTCTTGAGGTGAGCGTCCAGCGTCTTCCTTCTTGTTCTGTAACTGAGTAGATATTATTTTATCTCCCTTTCTGCTTGATGTTTGTTCTTTGGGAAAGTATTAGTTGGCAAAAAGTACTATTCGTTGACATATGCTTTCTTTTTGTAGACATATAAGTTAGAAAGTGTAAAATGCTGGATAGTTTTCATTCAAGGAATGTGATAGTATGCCTACTTGGTGATATTGCGAAGGCACAATGGTTGAACTTGTTTTTCAATGTTTATGACAGAGTGATGAATAAAAATTCAAAACCGAGTGAACTTTTTCTCTTTTTACCTTTTTCTTTAATTGGAAAATGAAAAGCACTACCGATATATTTCTGCTTAATATTTTAACATGTCAGCACTGTCTCAGTTGGCATGTTGTTTACTATTTTACTTTGTCGCACTCTTAATTACCATCATTTCTTTTTTTATATAGGTTTACAGAGTTTCAGATATGGAGCTTGTGAGAGTGCTTCCCAGTGCAGAGGATGAGGTTAATGTTGCTTGCTTTCATCCCTTTGCTGGTGGAGGTCTGGTTTATGGGACCAAGGTGTGCTTCTGACGTTTCAGAAATCTGGCAATGACCAATCTACTGCTCTTTTGTTCTTTTCTAGAAGTTTTGTTTGACATTTACAATACTAATTTTCTATGAATTGCAGGAAGGGAAGCTTAGGGTACTCCAGTTTGATGGTACTCATGATGAAAATTCCGTTGGACCAAAATACTTTACAGAGGAAAATACAGCTGTTGCAGTATAGTCAGCAAGGTTGTAGCATATTCTTCCTTTCATGTTTCTTCATGAGTTTTCCTTGTGTCATTATAAGGGGTCAATAAAGTCATAAGTTGGGGTGCCGGGTTTGGCAGCTGATAATGTTACCATTTGAAGATCTTTACATTCGGTACACAATTAAAGTTGGTGTGTATGTGTTGATTGAAAAAATATAATGTTTGTTGTCAACTGTTGTGTTCTTATATGCCCATACCACCTATTTGACTCGATTATTCATTGCATGCAATCTATTGGAACTTCACTTTGACATCTCTCTCTCTCTCTCTCTCTCTCTCTCTCTCAGAAACCGTTCCAAAATTTAATCTCACTAGAATTGAATTCCTCTTCTTTGTTCAGATATTGAGGGAAATGGTTCAGAGAATTGCTTGCTGAGCATACATTATAAACTCCAAAAGCCTAGCCTTTTTCCTTCAGGTAGATGTATTTTCCTATAAATTCAATATTTGCATGCTTACCCTTATAATAATTTGCGAACTTGACTTGGATTTTTATTGGCTTTTGTTTCCTTTTGTTTATTTTTGGAGGGTGGGGGGAGGGGAGGTGTTATTGGTATCATAAATTGAGGGTTATTTATGTAGTTATTTATTTATTTTGATTTTAATAGTTCTGGAGATGGTTTTGGATCGTATCAATTGGTTAAAAATTTGATGTGTATTTGACTATTTGTGTTTGTTGGCTTCAATCTAATCCATTAGGGTTTCGAGTACTGGTGTTTGGTTTTTGTTTGAGGTTTGTGGCTTTGGATGGAAGTTTCCATAAAATCGTATCATCTGTATGTGATTGCTCTATAATTTCCATGTCTAGTAATTCGGAAGATGCTAAGTTATAAAAACTAGACTACAACGTGTAGCATCTCTTTTTCACCTCCCCTGCTTTGAGTCCTGTAAATTTACTCTGCAGACGATACAAAATGCATTTTACCGAGACTGTTGCAATCCAGATTTTACGAGCAGCGTGTATTTTTGTATTTTGGGAGTAATCGTCCGCCTTACATCTTTTGTTTGAATGGTTTTTTGGTTGCAGGATCCATGACAACGTAGATATTGGGAAAGCAAATCCATAAAACAGCTTCTGCAGTTGGAGCCACATAGTTCTAAACCTATGCGGGCTTCTCTCAAACCACAGTTCTAATCAGCAGGGGAAGCTGGCGTCGGGGGTCCTGAAAGATTGCACAACCAGCTTCATTGAGGTGGATGGCGGAGTTTACGCATTTACGGGTGACGACAAAGTGAGATTGACGTTTCGTGCTTGTACATAAACCCTTGTTTGGTCAATTAACAGACCGTTCGAAGTCGACTTTGTATTCATGTAACACTATCTAATTGTGAAGTGCAATTTTGATACGGAGACTGCTTCTCTGTGTCTAGAATTCCAAAAAAAAAAAAATTCCAAAAATCTTTTGCCCAGCTTTTGCGTCAACAGCTAATTATACCAAACAAGCTCACATTGTGGTAGCACAAATCAGCATCATATCCAAACAAACGTTTTGGTCTATTGGACTTTTACCAAAATACGAAACCTTAATACAGAGACGAAGCTAGAAATTTAACTAAGAGGGGGGCACCTTAAAAAATTTGAGCTCCTTTTTGGACAAATAAAGCTAGTTCGTTTACAAATGTTGAAAAAATTAATTACAAAATGCCTAATTTTATTACTCTATTGTCTAATTTTGTCTTTAATTGTTGACAATCTAATGCTCATTTGTACTAATTAACCAAATGCATGCAACTCAACAAGGTTTAGATATTAGTGCATGAGGGGCATTTAAAAACTAAAAGAGGATTTTCACTATTTTAATATGATTAATTGAATAATTCGTAATTAAAAAAAAAAAAAAAAAAAAAAATAAGGATGAGAGGGGGCATGTGCCCCCGCTGGGCCTTACCTCCCTCTGTCCATGCCCTAATACTTCCCAACACAAAACATTTCCCCTATCACTAGATATTAGGGTATGCTTTCTTGCTAGGTAGCCGAATATGTTGAGTTGTCAGATTGTTAATTGAAGCCATAACGTTTTTGCATTGATCTGACAATCTAACATGTTATTAAATTAGGGTGTTTCTCTCTTGCTAAATGGTTTGAGACATTGTATTGACAAAATGTAGATCAAGGTTGTTAATTGCGGTCACATACAAATAATAATCTTAACCAATTTTCATTTTGATAATTCATTCATATATTGTGTCGAAATTAATAAATTAAACTTTTTTAGGGTAAATTGTTCAGAAATACATGGTAGTCTTTATTGTTAGGGGAATTTGCACATATACTACTTAGACTTTTGCTGGTGTGCGATACTACTTGAACTTTTAAATTTTATTATTTACAACACCAACTTTATATTATATAGCAATGTACCACCTACAACTACAAATTTTGATCGAGTCGCATTTGATTCACGACTTCTGAAACTCCGCTATACTCCACAAATTTGGAAGCAATGAGAGAGGGGTGGTTGACGTGGTTAAGTTGAAGGGTGTGGGGTGGGAAACTGGTGGGGGAGATTAGAAGGGGGCCTACACGTAGGAGCTACTACCATTATTAGGGCTTTTTTTTTTCTTTTTTCTTTTTTTTTTCTCTCTCTCTCTCTCTCTAATTTTTGTTTTCAAAATTAAGAAAATAAACTAAATTGTGTCCAAGTGGTGCACACGTTAGGTCCACGTAAACATTAGATGTAGCGACCGTGTTGCCCATATCATCAGTTAACAGAAATTTTAAAACAAGTGATACGTTGTAACATAATGCAAAGTCTAGGTTGTAAGTTGTAAATAAAAAATCAAGTGGTAAATACGCACACTACCAAAATTCCAAGTGATATTGCGTAAAGGGTGGTGCTATCAACAAATTTATTTTTATCTCTCACACACTCCTCTCAATTTTTTGTTGTCATATGAAAGAAATGGAAAAACAAAATAAAAAAACAGGTGTGTAAATAGCACTACCTTGTGCAGATACCTATCTGGGGTAAATTACATTTTATTTTACCTTCTTATGTCTGAGTGAAGTCACAACCATAAATAGCTTCTTTAAAACAATTCAATATCGTACATTACTTATTATTATATTTTAGTTTTATACATCCGATAAAGTTTTCGTCAGCTTCACCGTTATATGTCAACGTGATCGTCTTTGGCCCCACAAAATTTGTACCACATAGTACATAGATAAAAAAACTCAGATCTGACCCATAATAGGATTCTCTCTTCCTTTAATCTCTCCCCTTCTACTTGAATGATTACGATTAAACCACGTCAACATCTTATATTGAATTTTTTATGCGAACAAAAAGCAAAGAGAAGGGGAGAGAAATGAATGAAAATAAGAGGAGAGATGTCACATCCCAGTCTCGGCTCCGACGTAGCACGATATTGTCCGCTTTGGGCTTACCATTCCCTCACAGTTTTGTTTCTGGGAACTCACAAGCAACTTCCCAGTGGATCACCCATCTTGGGATTGCTCTAGCCTGAACTCGCGTAACTTTGGAGTTCTGATGGAATCCGAAGCCAGTGAGTTCCCAAAATACCTCGTGCTATATGAAGGTGGGCATGTACATATAAGGCACATCACCCCCCCTCTATGTTGGTCGATGTGGGATGTTACAATCCACCCCCTTAGGGGCCTGACGCCCTCGTCGGCACACTCGCATCACACGTTAGAGTGGCTCTAATACCATTCCCTCACAGTTTTGTTTCTGGGAACTCACGAGTAACTTCCCAATGGGTCACCCATCCTGGAATTGCTCTAGCCCGAACTCGCTTAACTTCGGAATTCCGATAGAATCCGAAGCTAGTGAGTTCCCAAAAGGCCTCGTGCTATATGGAGGTGGACATGTACATATAAGGCACATCACCTCCCTCTCTGTTGTTTGACGTGGGATGTTACAATCTACCCCCCTTAAGGGCCTGACGTCCTCGTCGACACACTCGCACCACATGGCAGAATAGCTCTGATACCATTCAGTCACATCCCAGTCTCGGCTCTGTCGTAGCACGATATTGTCCGCTTTGGGCTTACCATTCCCTCACTGCTTTGTTTCTGGGAACTAACGAGCAACTTCCCAGTAGGTCACCCATCCTAGGATTGCTCTAGCCCAAACTTGCTTAACTTCGGAGTTCTAATGGAATCTAAAGCCAATGAGTTCCCAAAAAGTCTTATACTATATAGAGGTGGGCATGTACATATAAAGCACATCACCCCCTCTCTGTTGGTCGATGTAAGATGTTACAAGAGATAACCGGAAAAGCGGGCAAAAAAGCGGGTGCATTGTGCCAAACCAAAAGAACAGGCGGGTGTCAATATCATTGCCCACAAATAGATGAATCATCAATTTCTTTGGTTTTCTCTTTCTAAAATATCATATTTGACCAGTCAAAGGAACGTTAAAGGCGATCTCGATTACGTAAAGAGGATTAGTTCCAATGGGACATGCATTGACCAATTGTTCTCCTTCTTTAGGCTACTACCACAAGATATCGATCTCTCACTAAATTTACTAACCCTAGAAAAATAAAATAATAAAATATTGAAAAATATGAATAAATTATGAGCAAAAGAAGACAATAATCAATATGAATAAATTATGAGCAAAAGAAGACAATAATCATGGATTAATGATGATGATAATAATTACGAAGAAGAAGATGAAGAAGATTCGAATTTGTAGTGTTTATCAACAGCAAGAGAAACATCCCAAGTGCAGGTGAGTCCCCTTGGGATGGTGACAAGATCTCCAGCTCCAAACTCGACATATTCCGATGACCCTTTTGGATAATATGCCTTCACTCTTCCCCTCAACAAGTAACACGTCTCCTCTGCATCAAACTTCAGCTGGTACTTCCCCGGCGAGCAACCCCATCTGTAAATTCATAATTCCAAAACAAAATCATAAATAAACCTACAAAAAAAAAAGCCCTAAGTTATATATACTTGAGAGAGAGAGAGAGAGAGAGAGAGAGAGAGAGAGAGATGGCAACTATGTGCCTTTGACCGAGGAGGAGGAGCTAATCACACCTAATCCTCGTGAGCAATGGTTGATCTTTTATTATTTTGGTCCTCACTTATTTAGGGTTTAAAGTGGCGCACGTGGGACTCTAATCGGCACAGAGAGCTAATCGCGCCTAGTCCTCTATTTACCGAGAGAAGGAAAGGGGGAGAGGGAGAGACTTACTTGGGCCAGCTCTTGATGTCCAGTTGGGATAAGCGAGATTCAGAAGGGTTTCTTTCAACTATGATTCTTAGGTCTGAAGATGATGAGGAACTTGCTGAAGAGGAGGGTTCTGCAGCCATGAAAATATTAGAGGGAATGGTTGTTTGAGAGGATGGAATATGAGTTGCAAGAATGGAATATATCTTCTGGACTTTTTTTTTTTTAATTTGGTTGAATTTTTGGGCTACATATATATTGTGAGGGGTTTTCGATAAGCTTCAGAAAAAGGGAATCTTTTACAAGGTATGAGAAGGATCGGAAACCTCCCTACCGTAAAATCTCTCTAAAATTGTACAAATTGGGATCAAACAAATTTTATAACTTTTAAAAGTTATTATTTAATAGACGTGTGGTTAAAAGATATTATTTATTGCACTATGGCTTGTTTCCAATACTAGGCGACTTGATCGAATCAATCCTGAGATTTTGGGGATCCTAGGCAAGCTTACAAAGTGGGGCCTCTGACTCTCAACCCTTTGTACATTGACACATGTAAAAAAAAAATCACTAAATACATGAAAAGTTTATTTCTAATCAAATATCATTAAAAATTAATATATATATATATATAAAAAAATAAAAAGATATACAAACATTACTCAAATATTACCCATCTCCCGTTTTTAGATGCAAATGCACTTATTAAGTTTACATAATTTAATTTTTCAATCAATTCAAACCAAAACAGAAGTCTCTACCCAGTACGCCAAATTCCAATCATTTTCTATTGTTACAATGTTACTTATTACATTTAATAAATGAATGAATGGTTGGATTATAGAGACAACATCTTACAGCTAGGGAAAATACTAGAGTGAAGAGGATTGTAATTTTCGTATACGTGACTATGCAGATGATGCGGATTTGAATAATTTATTATATATTATATAAACTAATTAATTTGACATTTTTCAAAAAAGGTGAGAGTTTTAGCCTTTTAGGCATATAATAAAAGTATATATGGTGTGATCTTAAAATAGGGTAATAAAACCCAATAAAAATAAACATAAAGGTGATATTTAAGAGAGAAGTAAAAGAGTAAAAATAAGATGGTGGGGACTATTTGAAAATGAGAAGACGTGCAGCTATAAATAAAATAAAATAAAATAAAAAAAGATGGTGGGACCATCTTAAGTAAAATCGTGCAATTAAAATGATGTTGGGAATAAGGTTGTTTTCTTCCTCTTACAAGGCTGACCCTACAACAAAAGGTTTTCAAATTCCAGCGTTTACATATAAGCCCGCATAGCTCCCCCCCCCCCAACCATCCCTAACCTGCCTAGCTCCGCCTAAAAGTTGGGGGCCTTAGGCGGGCGCCTACTCCAGCTACCCTCAAGGCCGGCTCTGACCAAACCTCCTCAATTTCGGAATTTCCTTGTTGAACGATCTATTCTTCCCAGTTGGAATATGAGGGGTAAATTCCTTCCCTTAGAACCATAGACAGTCAAGTGAAATCCAATCCACAAAATAATTTGGTCTATGGATATCATCGTTGTGGTAAAGGTCGTAATGCTAGAAGAATCATTAAAGATATTTCAAATTGTTACTTCATCGCCAGAGATGGCTTTGAACCAACAGTTCATTATCTAATGGATTTTTTTTTTCTAATACTTCATCCGAGAGTTATCAGTATTTACCCAAAGTGACATGGGTGCCATAGAATTACTTAGTTTAGATACCTTATGATTTACTTATTTATCATTAATTAATGAATGTTGTGCATATTCCTAAATTGGATTCTTTGGAAGCTAAGTATCTTATTTCTGGCATATCTTTGTATGTACATAACTTAAATATTATATTGACTTATTTATCCTTAATGAATGTTGTATTTCTCAAATAGGATTCCTTGAGCATCAGGTATTTTACTTCTTGCATATTTTTGTCATCAATGACAGTTATATCTATGTGGAGACGGATT
Organism: Pyrus communis; assembly: GCF_041283825.1. Classification (NCBI taxonomy): domain Eukaryota; kingdom Viridiplantae; phylum Streptophyta; class Magnoliopsida; order Rosales; family Rosaceae; genus Pyrus; species Pyrus communis. The sequence continues at coordinate 22,190,251 of NC_142574.1, forward strand.
TCGTTAAATCAGACCCAAAAAAAAACAAAATTATTAGTACCCTACATAATTTATTTCAATACATAACTGATTCCCAAATTGGGATAAATTTTTTTATAACTTGAAGAAAATCATTCCAGTATAGATGATTACTTTAAAGAGTTTCTCCCATAAAAGAGGAGCAAAATAAAGGCATACCCTTTATTTCCTCCCTCCCTCATTACTATTTACCATTGACTCATCACATGTCATAGTCACCAAATTAAATTTCATCTTCCATATGCTTAAATAGGGTAGAGGACCAGCCCATGAAAGCAACTCTTTTGTGTGCAAGTAAGTTTACATGTGGAATTTATTGGACGGTTTTAGAAGGAGAATCTTATGTACAACTTTGTCCACCCAATTAACTTATCATTGACTTTTAACAAAATAACATAAAACATATTTCTTATCATGATTACTTGCTAGCTACTTAATGGTGTGTACAATAAGGCGTGATCTTCTCGTACAACCATTTACTTTAATATCTCATTAGTTACAACTCAATGCTAATAAAACTCATCAAACACATACAATGTATGTAGGAATATTATTTTCTACGACCGGAGCATGGCGGATCGAATTCGAATACCTTAGAAGTCTGGTCATGGACTCAACAGCCTCCTTTTCAGAGCTGAATAAATGGAGTCATGATGCCACCATCATCTTGTTCAAGAATTAACGGGTGAAGTCGTCACCATGATTGTTCTGCAAGATACTGAAACCTAATTTAGTAAGCAATCAACATGTTTCCTAGAATCTTAGAGTCCTTATCTAAGGATTGACGTGCACACAAGTAATCTCACTCCTAAGAAGATGCAATATTTAATTTCTAGATTTTCTTTGAGATTCTCTTGGTTTAATCCAGATTGGCCTATCCTAAAAGGTGTCATCCTCGAGCTTTTGATCGGCACCCCTCCCCCATTTGTTGGCTAACTCACAGTTGTTTATTCTTTTACAAATTACTTGGATTTGTGTATCTCCACCTAGTACAATAGTGCGTGAATTTAGTTCCAATAATGTACATTTCTTTCTTAAAAAAAAAAAAAGAAATTACTTTCTTAAAAGAGATGTTTCATTACATTCATGCATTGTGATTTTTGCCCTACTAAGCTAGAACCTCATCCCTTATTAGTATTTGACAGGTACTGAACCAAAGACCTAAAAAAGTAGTTGACTTTCATAGTTGTCTAGTAAAACTTTTATAATGTAAATTAGAGCATGACTGTGTTGTGAAAATTATGAAGTAAATTAAGAGATGTATATTTCTTTTTTTAATTCGAGCACCAGATATAGAGTTAGTTTTCCTCAAATCTCCGGTCCAGAACGTGACAATATCATCTTGTGTTAGGCTAAAAGGAATTTTACAATGCACTAATACAAACACGCTTGGGGCTCATTTGGTGGCTCAACTTAGACTTGAACTATTCTAACAAAATTAAACTATTGTCCTCACTAGGGCTGGGCACGGGCCGGGCCGGGCCCAATTTTGAAGGGACCGGACCGGACCTAGGTTCAAATAGAACGGGGCGGGCCGGGCCGGGGATTACATTTTCTAATATAAGAACCGGACATTACCCGGCCCGGTTGAAACGGGCCGGTTCGAGCCGGGTCCACGGGTCCTTCTCTCTCTTCAACCGCGCCGCCGTGTCCTCCAGTTCCAGCAGCGCCTGCTGCTCTCTCGGTGCCCCTTCGAAAGTGCTCCCAACGAAAAACGAAAACGGCGTCGGAAACAGGTTCCGTCGCAGGTCCTGCACATCCTTCTCCGGCTTCCCGCCCAACCGATTTGACAACCGAATCACATCCTTCATATACGACTCGACCTCGCTGGCCAACGCCTCCAGGTCCTCATCGCCATCGTTCGACGGCCGGTCTTCGAGCCATTGGACCTCCGCCACCAGGTAAGGTTTGGTACGGACGAGGTCAGTGACCCGGAACCGCTCCTGGCCTTTGCAGATGAGGAAGAACCGGTCATCGACGAGGCGCTCGTGCTTGACGACCTCGCCGACACAGCCAACGTCGGCGGTGCCGGAGACGGCATCATTGTAGATAACCCCGAATCGGAGATCGGTCTGGAGGAGGGAGTGCATCATGATACGGTAGCGGAACTCGAAGATCTGGAGGGGGAGGATGGCGCCGGGGAAGAGGACGAGGGGGAGGAGGAAGATGGGGAGCTCGAGCGAGGTCTGAGACGAGAGAGGAGAGGAGATTTGGGGAGTGGGGTGTCGACTGTGGGAGTCTGGCAGGCAGGAGAGGAGAGGAGATTTTTGGAAGGTGGAAACGGTTCGGGTCGGGGACCCGTTTCCTCAGCAATTAAGACCCGTCCCGCCCCGCAAATGACATGGACCCGCCCCGCCCCGCCCCGTTTCAGGATTTTAAAAACAGGATCCGCCCCGTACCCGCCCCGAATCGCTCGGACCCGCCCCTACCCGCGGGTCCAGGCCCCGTTTGCCCAGCCCTAGTCCTCACCATTATTTGATAAGCTTAACCGCACTTTATAAACTGGAAAACAGTCTAATAAATTGTGTCTTTCAAGTCTTGTTCAAAAAGCAAGATTCCATAGAGCACGCTCGTACTCATTTCCAATCTTGTCCAGTCTCTGCCACCGAACGACCCCCTAAAAGTACAACCCTCCTCGCTTCTCTCTCTTAATCATGGGTTGGGTCAATTGCAAGGAAAATCTCTTGGACCCAATCAAGTATCAAAGAACCCAAAGACCTCGAGGTTTCATCAAGCCCACACAAGCAGTACCCCAGTTTTTCTTGCAATCCAAACGGCTTCTAGAGGCCCAAAAAAGGGGGATGCTTAAACCGGTTCGAGTACAGACCCGGGTCAGTGTAGTTCACTAGAGCACGTTCTGTCAACTCCCACAACAATCAGTTGTTCACATATTCCGATCCTCGCATTTTCTCTCTTCCTCTCTCTCTCTCTCTCTCTCTCTCTCTCTCTGCGCTTTTCGCTTTGTGGTTTCAGTCAAATCCATGGCTACCCAAGGTCAAGTCATCACCTGCAAAGGTACTCTCTCTCTCTCTCTCTCTAGATAAGATATGTGTGTATATATATCTTTCTGTATATGTATATACAAATGATATGGTTGGTTGTGATTGAGAATATGTTGTGTGGGTGAAATTGAAATTGGGAATACGAAGCGGCGGTGGCCTGGGAACCCAATAAGCCGTTGGTGATCGAAGACGTGCAGGTGGCTCCGCCGCAGGCTGGAGAGGTCCGGGTCAAGATTCTGTACACCGCTCTCTGCCACACCGACGCTTATACCTGGGGCGGCAAGGTAAAAGCTTTTCCATTTCTCCTCCGAGTCGGTTCCATAAAACTTGCACTTGCTTGGATTGTTAGAATAAGTTGTGATCTTTGTTTTGTTGAGATGATAATGATTGTTTAAATTTGTCTAGTACTCGGTGGCTTAGCCGGCGGCGACTGTTGTGAATGTAGTGCAAATGGGGTGGTTATTTATTGAATTTTTGTTGCTGTTTTGGTTTTGAAGCTTGGATCTACAGGCCTTCAGACGTCTCATCAAAATATGAAAATTTCCATTGCCTAATGTTGTATAGAGATATTGCGCAATAGTTATTTACCAAGTTACGAATGGAGGCGTTCTGAATGATGTCTGGAAATCAAATCTGACCGATAAATACGGTATAAAAGAACTGAACTGATTTCATAAATAGTTATGAAAACTTAGTGGGTTTCTTGGGATGGTTCGGAAGGAGCTTGAATTCTTAATAGTAGTGTCGACAAGTCAAAAAATTTCAAATTGTAGCACTCTAGTTTATAGTTCTGTTTGTTCATTTTAAAGAAATATGACGGGGGCATTTGAATCTTATTTGAAGATGAAAAGTAGCCTGATTGAGGATCAATTTTATTCAGAGGGAAATGTACCTATGTTCATTTAATTTGCCTTGCAGGATCCTGAAGGTCTCTTCCCTTGTATTCTTGGTCACGAGGCTGCAGGGTATGTTACTTATGCATGTAGTGTCGTGGATCAATGGTTTATAGTGTCTTTGGTGCTGAAAGGGGGTCCACTTCATCTTGGTGCAGGATTGTTGAGAGCGTTGGTGAAGGTGTTACTGAAGTTCAGCCAGGAGACCATGTCATCCCTTGTTACCAGGCAGAATGTGGAGAATGCAAGTTTTGTAAATCAGGGAAGACAAATCTCTGTGGAAAAGTACGTGCTGCCACTGGAGTTGGAGTCATGATGAGTGATCGCAAGAGCCGTTTCTCTGTAAACGGAAAACCTATCTATCATTTTATGGGAACATCAACATTTAGCCAGTACACAGTTGTTCATGATGTTAGCGTTGCAAAGATAGATCCAAAAGCTCCATTGGAGAAAGTATGCCTTCTTGGATGTGGTGTTCCTACTGGTAAGGATAATAGTACTTTTTTAAGCTAGGCCTGGTGAATGTATTTCAACTTTTATTAAAGCATACACCTTAATCATAATAATTTGTAATATTAAATTCTATAATTGGTTATATTGATAGATTAGAGCATGGGATTTTCATCACCGCTGTCTTAGTAATTGGCTTCGTCCTTTTTATGGGGAAAAAGAAAGAAGATTGTAATGATTGTCTTCTTCTCTATGTTTGTTGCATATGATGTACGACTTATCTTATGCTTCTATCTTGATTAATCATGTGTGTCCTTGCGTGTGACACATACTAGGTCTTGGAGCTGTTTGGAACACAGCAAAGGTAGAAGCGGGATCAATTATTGCTATTTTTGGCCTTGGGACTGTTGGTCTTGCTGTAAGTTTGTAATCGAACCTTAAGTTAATAATCTTGTGCTGAGTTCTAAACTGTAATGAAGTAATTGTCATAACTTGACAGGTTGCAGAAGGTGCCAAAACAGCTGGTGCATCGCGAATCATTGGCATTGATATTGACAGCAAAAAGTTTGATACAGGTACGTATAAAGTTCTCCATATTAAAACCTTACTACACTATTTAGTGTCTTGTAATTTACTGTTTTCGAAAGTATGGAAGAGGTCTGGTTCTACATGCTTGGGGACAAAGCTGGTGTCACCTAGTGGGGCGAGAGGAAAAGTTGACTTCTACCCCTTATGGGAATAAGGAAGGAAGAATATTAGGAAACTAGTTCCTGTGCATAATGGTAGTCAGTAGGTCACATTCACGGTCCTCGCATAATCTTGAAGCACCTGAAATTAGCCTTTTTGTAGTATTGTACTTTTATTTCCTGCACCTTGGATTCTTTTTCTTCTGTTATTTAACTTGTCATATAAGACAGAACAATGCGTGTCAAGCTTTTGTTTTTAATATCTTTTCTCATTAGCAGTATCTTGGATTCATTCAGCAAGGTTTTTATTAACAGTTTAAAGTTGACATTCTATTGCAATTTCTTATTTGCAGCAAAGAAATTTGGAGTTACTGAATTTGTGAATCCAAAGGATCACGAGAAGCCAATCCAACAAGTCCTTGTTGATCTCACTGATGGTGGTGTTGACTACAGTTTTGAGTGCATTGGAAATGTCTCCGTGATGAGGGCTGCCTTGGAGTGCTGCCACAAGGTGAGTGCATTTATGACTGCTGGCTCGAATAATTTTGCATAAAACGCATCTGGAGGTTGCTGAAACTCTTTGCAGGGCTGGGGGACATCTGTTATTGTTGGTGTTGCGGCATCAGGGCAGGAGATCTCTACTCGTCCTTTTCAGTTGGTAACTGGTCGTGTCTGGAAAGGAACAGCCTTTGGTGGTTTCAAGAGTCGCTCGCAGGTGCCATGGCTTGTAGAAAAGTACTTGAAGAAGGTAAATGATTTTTAACAAATATTCAACAATATGAATTCCTTTGTAACAAATTATATAACGTATAACATTATGTCATGGCCTTTTGCAGGAAATCAAAGTTGATGAATACATCACCCACACTTTGACTCTTGGTGAGATCAACAAAGCATTTGATCTGATGCACGAAGGGGGATGCCTCCGGTGTGTGCTTTCTACCGATGCATGAAGTGGGATGCCTCCGGTCTGCCCTTGCTTCGGATTCACGAAGAATTCCGTTTAGGCTCATTCCTAGTTTCTCATGTGATGCAACTTTCTCCTTATCCTTATCCCTTTTAGTGGTAAGATTTCAAAAAATAAACTTGACATTGCCTGCTTTGTTTATAAATAAAACTTCTGGCTGGTTTGCTACTTGTTATTAAAAAGTCTTGCTCTTGTGCTTTGCTATCGTATGCGATTGTCAGAATGTTTTGCTGCAGAATTATAAGATTCTGATTGGCGTTTTGTCGTAACTGAATCTTGTTATCCATCGCGTAGCCTTACGTTTATCGGTTGAGAAGCCTAAATGCCATTATGCCAGTTTATGAAGGAAGCTTTTTTCTTCCTTCTGTTTTTCAGTTTTTGCTTTTCTGTCAAAGAAAAGCCTTTCGTTGTCCCAAGTTTCAGGAGCGAAATGGTACACACCCTTTTTGACCTTCCACACACCCATATTTATGTCCGTTGATTTTGTTTGATTTATTTAATCCAATGGTTATAAATAAAGAGCGTTGTGTGAGAGGCTAAAAAAGGTGTAAAAATCATTTCATTTTCGAGAAAAAGATTAGGAGCCTTAATACTTTATCATATAAAAAGACCCCAAGTCCATAATATTATTAGGGTAATTAGATGGACGGAAATAATGGCTGTGGAATTATATAGGTTACTGATATGAAAATTGAAAAGAAAACCGGAGGAGACTTTCGGTTTGTAACTGATTCGTGGTCTTGTACTTGTTCTGTGCAACAAGTTTGTGAAGACGAATACACGAATTTGATGTGAAGTGTGGAGGGTTTGAGATGTGAGTGTAGTGTGATAATGTATGTTGAGTGTTTAAGATAATTTTTAATTTAAAAAGTAAATACACGGTGTTTTCAGTAACAGGGTGTAATCAACAAAATGCAGGGTGTCAATAAAACAACCCTTAGAATTTTTCATGTTTTTGGTACAAGCACTACCTTAACCAACAACAAAACATTTGGAACGCTACGTCGGTTGGATGACTCTTTGTAATACCCAAAAATGACCAACTTTGACTCGTAACAAACATCACCCATCTTCAAGAGACAACCAACCGGCAGCTCGAGGTGGATGAGACGCAACGGTGTGGCCTACTCAAGATGGAGGAGCCCAATTCCCGGCTTTGAACTCTTTATAGAAGCTGGAGCGTTTAGAAACAACATAAAACACTGCACGAGTATAAAAACGACTCTGGTAAGAAACCCAAAGGAACGAAACAGATGTTGCATCTAAAGTCTGAACTGAAGGTGACTGCTAAAGACGCACCTGGGATCCCTGGAACGATGAAGTTAGGTTCTTTCAGAACGTCATGAAGTGTTCTCTTTTCGTTTACTTCGACCCATTTAGAGGAACCTTTTCCTGGGGAGCATCAGTTAAAGGAAATTCAGATAACCTTGTTGAAAAATGTAAAAACTGGGGAAAGAGGGTCGATAATGTTTATTTGTAACTGGTGAGTAGACAGGTGACTGCAGCAAATTGAATGTTTAAAGCTGAAAAGACCAATCCTGTGTTTGAGTCTTTGAGATCATATGAGCATGAAAACGTACAGTTATCAGTCCACAAACCCAAGAAAACCATATCCATCGCAGCCAAGTGAAAGCATAGCACGCATATGATAAACACCCGAAGACAGGGATAGAGAGGATAAAAGGAAATTAATCATTAAAGAGAAGAAGCTAAAATTTGTCCATGACCAGAGGCCACCAACAATATAACTTTTCATAGCCTAAACCACAAACACGCGGAAACACAAGCAGGCATGAGCCACTCTAGTGCACCGGAAAATCATATCCAGCCTAATAGCTGAAAACTCAGAGTGCATTATCAATGAACTACTGATAACTGGGCTAAAAAAGAATGGTAAAGGCACCATACCTGCTGAGCTGCCACCATTAGAATTCTCATTGGCATCCTTTTGCTCGTCATTGATGCTTTCCACATTAGAAGCCGGAGTGCCCTCTAGGAGACAACGGAGGATCTCTGTCTTCGACAGAGAAACTCCTGAACCAGCCTGTCAAAATCAAGGATGGAGAAATCAAAAATTAAGGATCTTCAAAGATACAGAAACCTCTTACTTGGTGACATACCCATAAAAAAGTATTACTTGGGCATGCAATCAACAGGTCTACTGCAAAAGAACAAAAAATGGAGTTGACTAGGTTTAAACAAGTTCACTCATAAGCCTCGTTTCCTGCTCTTTGATGCACCAACATCCACAGGAATCCCCAGCAGGCTCTACTAGTTACACTTTGACTTCAATTAACCTCAGGGTAAAACAAACCATTTCTACAAGCCAACTGTGATCTCATGCCCCAACTATCGAGAACTAGACAAACCTAACATCTAATCACAATCCTATAAACTACGTGCATCCCAAAGTCCATGAAATATTACCTCAAATAAATGGATAGAAGCATCCTCGAATCAGATAATGTGTTTACGTTAACCCAACAGTACAACAATCAATGCCACAACATCCATTTCACCAAACTTAATAATTAATATCACTTCATGTAGCTGATAAGATTAGACTCCCGAGATATAGTGACTCTGCCAATTACTGTACTCCAACACGATATAAGCAACCCAAAATATAGATAAACTTCTTGAGAAGTTTACTATCGCAAAATATTGAGAAGACTCTTCAAAAAGAAACTTCGTTTTACTTTGAGTGAAAAAATAGAGTATATTTTTGCAATCACTATATGTCAACAAAGCGACTATAAACTAAAATGACTTACTTCGTAGTATAACTCAATAGCATCACGAGTGTAATTGTGTTCCTGATCCCATGACAAAGGCGGGCAGCTATCTGAAAACATGTTTGAAAGTTCAGGAAACAACAAAATGTACATCTATCCAAAAGCATGGCATGCTACATAGAAAACTCACAGACAATTCAACTTTAAACTATAACAGAACACTTGAAAAGAAGGATATCATGTCGAGATGAGCTGACAACATGTCGGTCTCACAGAAATCCTCAATGAAGTCACTGGACATAACCTCTGCATACAGCAGAAGAACTGGCCAATGAAGCATGTTATTCTTGTCTAGTACAGGCTTTCGTAATCCGGTAAGTTCTCGATACATTGCCTTCCCAAGCTTCAAGCCTCGATTTTCAATTGCGGAAAGAAGGTCCTGCATTGTTCCAGCAAACAAACAAAGACGAGATCGATAATCACAAAACAAGCATAATCGCAACATCCCCATTACTCTATAATTATTATAATCACACCTTAGCCTCCGCAATAGCCTTGGAAACTTGAGCCTCACGCTGTTCATGTTCCATCTTCTTCGATTCAATCTGCCTCAACAGCTTCTTCAGCTCCTCGTTACCCGGGTCATGTTTAAGCCCGTTTTCGCAATGTGATGTTGATTCAGACAACAAGTTCAACGAAAAAGACGCTTTCGCAGCTCGGTACAAAGCCTAACAATCAAAACCCACATTTCTTAAACCAAACAGACTAAAATTTCAAACAAAACCCCAGCTCAGAAGTACACAAAAAAGACTAGAAATTCAAACAAACCCAGCACAGAACAACAACGACGACAACCACCACGTGGCGAAAACGGAGCACCTTGAGATTAGTGGGGCAGAGCTTGATTGCTTCCTCGGCATCAGTAAGAGCGCGCCTGTAGTTACCGAGCAAAAGATTGACATGGGCTCGATTCGAAAAGAGAATTGAGGTGTCGGAATCGCTCAAAGCTTGCTGATTGATTGCCCTCGTGTAGCAATCTATGGCTTCAGAGAAATGCTTTTTACCCTTTTTCACACACTCGTTCCCCTTTTCCTGCCAAACCCAGCATATGAAAAAAAAAAAATCCATATGGTCATATATATATATATATATATATATAGAGTGAGAGAGAGAGAGGACCTTGAGTTCAATGGCAGCGCTTTCTTTGAGGGCGGCGATGGCGTCAATGTCGGCCTTTTCGCTTTCGGTTTGGGGTTGGGACCCCTTTTCCATCAGCAGCGCCATTTCTTACTTCAAATTCGTCTCCTTGTTATGTTTTGTTGTTCTTCTGCTATTTGCAATAGAGAGAGAGGGAGAGAGAGGAGAGAGAAGCAGCGTTCTTCAGTCCACTATCTGCAGAGTTTCCAGATTCATCTCCAACAGGAAGCAAATTATAGTTGGTGATGGGCTTGCTGGGCTGAGTTTTAAGTTTTTTTCCAAACAGGCTTCAATTCTTGGATAAAACTTTCCTTCAACGGCCTATGTTTCATGTGTCTGTCTTTCTCTTCACATTGCGTTACAAGTTCTTCGATGGCCTATGCTTCATGTGTCTGTCTTTCTCTTCACATTGCGTTACAAGTTCTTCGATGTAGGATGAATAGAGCAAGATCTACCTGTAAATCGATCGGAACCTGTATGCTTTGTTCCGATCGACCAACACTCCTTTTGAAGGTCTTTGGTGGTTCTGTAGGCTTTGTTCTTCGGAACCATCTTGGTGTGGCCATGAGGTTGGTACAACTTTACGCGTGGCCTAATGGCCCGTTTAAAGTTGTTTTATGTACTTCGCTCGTAAACGTTTTTACTAAAAAATGCTTTATTGAAAATACAATTGATATTTTTTATAGAAATTCAAATGCTTTCTGATAAAATACTTTAAAGTACTCCTAAAAAAGCTCTAGCAAGGGCTTCTTTATAAAGTACTTCCAACAGGAAAATGATCCTCAGTAGATCCTTTTCAAGATGATTTTATGATCGTAACCGTTCATCGTATGATCAGAAATCATTTGAAATTTAATATTAAATATAAATTGTTCTTAACAAAAACTAACCGCACGATATACAATGAACGGTCACAATCACGAAATTCCTAGAATCTCCAGAAAAAGGGTCCGACATTTTAATTGTCAGAAAACAGTGTTAGCTATTTCCATAAACAAACCCTAGCAACAACTTTTTATTAGAACAAAGAAACTTGTCATTTTCAATTTTCTTTGGGAAACCAAAAGGGCAGGAAAAAAAAATAAAGTACGCAAGAATGAAGTACCCCATAATGTCAAGCATATGAATTAACGAGTAGAAGACTTGGGAAACAACGTGCCTCTATACTGCATCTCCAAGCTGGGGATACCTTGTACCACCACTTCAAACACCTATACACTACCAAAGCTCCTCACAACCACCTTGTTTTGCCGAATCACACGCGTGTCAAAACAGATATTTTCGTTTCAAAAGCTCAAGTGAGAATCACTTCACCTACGTACATAAGCTTCCTGCTTTTAGGGAAGGATTAACAGTTACAGTCGACTAAACCTGCGCGAGACCATTCCAGGGGGGTTCAAAATCAAAGATGAGCGAGTCTATAAAACTGGGCTCAGGAGACATGATATTCAGATGAGATGCCATCAGATCATTTGATTCTGCCGGACCAGACTGGGTTTCCATAAGCCAGCTTTCAAATTCTTCATCCAAACCATTGAAATTAGAAACTTCGTTAGACCGCTCATTGACAGCACCTAGCCCATATACAGGCTCGGTGCTTTGAATTTCAGAAATATCAATGGGAGGCTGTTGCTGGATAGGAGATGGCTGCTGAAACTGAGGTTGCTGAAGCGGAGGCTGTTGCTGAATTGGAGGCTGCTGAACAGGAAGCAGCTGAATAGAAGGTTGCCGAATTGGAGGCTGCTGAAATGGAGGCTGCTGAACAGGAGGCTGCCGAATGTTTGGACTGGAATTGTTTACCCAATCAGAATTCGTAAAATCCAAATCTGTGACACTCACACCTAAATTACCTTGCAGACTAACATTCTGACTAGAATTCTGACTCTGATTCCCATACTGATATCCACCTTGACTGGAATCTGGACTAGGAATCCCGTACTCACAAAAAATTTGGCTATCATTTTGACTTTGATTCCCTTGCTGTTGAAAAGCTTGGCTATAAATTGATTGGGGAATGGCCTGACTGTATGTTTGGGGTTGGGAGTGCACTGTATTTCCAACGGACGTGGTCATGGGCTGGGAAGCGCTCTGATGCACACTAGAATGAACACCCTGCAACCTCAAGGGGTTTCTGTCATTTGATGTTGCCATGGGAGTGGAAGTTCTCATGTATACTGATGGAGTGGTACAACTACGGTTATTTGACGAAACAAATGTGGTTCGGTTCATCGGCAAGGAAACCCCAAGAGCTCCTACTCTTTTGAACGTCGAATGAGAAGAGACGGGGCCTAAATGACCAATATTTTGACCTCTGTTCCTCCCAACAACATTAGTGCGTGCACCAAGCAACTGCTTCGAAACTGAACATGGTTGGACTTGGTTCTTAGGGAAAAGATATTCTGATTGGTGGCTTCTGATACTAGGCATGGTACGACCAGCTGAGGTGCAATGGTGAATTGCAGCTGGCCTAGAGACCTGATTCTGTGATATAGAGTTAGGTGCCAACTTAATAATATTGTGTGGTGGAACTGGACTGTGTTTAGTCGGTGCCAGATTGTTTGAAGCTGGTAATGGTGCAATTTTCGGTGTCTTGAACTTTTTTCTCAGTATTCTCCATGACTCTTCTTTATCCGTGGCATGACAATGATTAAAGTTGGAGCCTCCAGTGCTCCAATGTACACATGGCGCCAGCGAGTCACAGACATAACAATGACACTGCATTTTAGAAGGAAAAAAAAAAAAAAAAAAAAAGACATCACAGTGGTATATTGTCAAACTCAGGTAATAAAATAGTATTTGATGGAAATTCTATAAGCAACAGCTTGTAAGAGTCAACTCACACGATCACAGTGGTTCTCGTGCTGGGTAGTTTTGAAAGGGAATTTGGCACAAAGATGTCGTGGATGAGGGTAGTCTCTACATGCTACCTGCAACCAAAGAAATGAGTTCAATTAAAGCCGGAAAAGCAAAAGGTGCGTCCATTTTCCAACTAACACAAAAATTAAGGGGTTAGACAATGTATGGTGCTACGGTCCTGTATTATGAGAAACAAGTTTAACATAAGAAAATAACAACAGCCTGAGAAAGATGAAGTGGCCAAGCAAGCAAACAACACCAAAAATTCAAAGGGAACTTCATCAAACCCATTGAACTGCAAAATCAAGGTCACCAAATAGCAAGAAACAGGTTTTCACTTTTACCATAAAACAAGAATATCAAGATAACTATGTCTGAAAAACAATATCATCCAGAAAGACCAAAGTTCAAGCTCATAGACAACGGGGCAAAATTTGAAATATGTGTGAATCATTCCAATGCATCTACAATTAATTCTCCCTTACTAGAAAGTTAGTCGCGAAAAGTAGAAAAACAAGTCTTGGATTATTCCTCTTTCATATGATAACATTATCATTAGCCTAACCCAAAACTGAATGCCACAACTAATCAGTTTGCTACGTTTTCTTGACTACCAAAACAGAGTTAAGCACCAGTCGAAAAATTATTAAGATGCGATAACCGCAACCCTTCAGTTGAAATTAAATTTCTTTAAATCCTCTAATCAAATCAACAATAAAAAACTTCCAAAGCATTTAGCTATCTTTCTCTAACTTCCAATTCAGAGTAAACTAAACCAACCAAACAATGCAAATCGTACTTAAACCTAAATCAGGTCGAATTGTTCACCAAAAAAAAAAAAATCAGGTCGAATTCATACCTGCCCCGTTTCCCCAACCACAAGCAACTCGTCGGAGCCGCTACCCGAATTCTCCACCACCGAAACCGGCTTATCCGGGTTGCCGTCCAAGACCAGACAGTCATCGTCATCATCCGCCACCGTCCGTTTCGAAGACTTTTGCCTAGGCTTGGAGTTGACCTCACTAATCACCACAACGTCATCGGAATCATCGTCGTCGGTTACCTTGTCGACGGGTTCCAGAAGCTCCGATACCCAATCAAGGTTGTCCTCCTCATCCAGTTCGATCCGCCCCAGTTCGTCGTCGGAGCTTATGTAAATTGGACCCAAATTCATCGCTGATTGAAGTTCACAGACTAGGGTTTGAAGAAAAGCTCGAACTTTTGATTGAACTGGAGAATTCGAGGCATGGGTTGTGAAGAAAGAAACGAATGAATCAAACGGGAAGCCAATGCTCGAACCAAATGAAAATGGGCAAGCCTCGGATTTCCGGGCAAATTTCCGGACTTTCCCGGGAAAATTTCTGTAAAGGGAAAGTTGAAGGATTGAGGAAGGGCATTTAGGGTTTTGAATTGAGCGAGAGAGATGAAAATATTAGGGTTTGAAATGGATCGTCGATCTTGGCGGGGAGAGAGAGAGGAGTGCGGAAGTGACTCAACTCCTCGAAGTCGTTCAACCTAAACCGACAGACGTATGTTTGGGATATTGACGGAATTTTCCGTTTTGTGAGGGGCGTGTGTTGGAACTGGGATTATCGTTCATGCCGTTGGGTCATGCAGGCCTTGTGGTCGTAGGTTGAGTAGACGATCGGTGGGCTAAGTCAGATTTTGGGTTTGGCTACATCAAGAATTTGTTAGCGAGTTTCAATCTCAAGTCGCGGATAGAATCGACATTTTATGTGTTTATAAGGAGTCGGCTTATTACAAGTTATAATATTGTGAATTGATTTTATGATAAAACCTTAACTTCTTTCATTATATCAAAGTTAATTCGACATTATGCTCCAAATCATCTGATTTGTGTTGAGACTTGAGATCAACCCCTTCAAAATATGTAGGTGTATGATGGAGTTCTACGTGTGCTGCATCACCAATTGTTGCTAATTTGTGAATTAGAGTGAATATTTTTTCTTCATAACTGCTTCATCTTCTACATTTAACTTAGACAGTCGTTAAAAATGATCCTATTAAAAACAATTCTCTCAAACAAATGCAACCTTAATTTCTGTTTTATGTGGCCTTTAGTCTGCTAATTCGTGTGACACTTTTTCAAACCAAAGAAAGGAATTACCTGGCCATGTGGTCCTAGTATCATAAAATTGTCTAACACATATGTATGTACCCGGGCGAATTTGTAGCACCATTTCATTACACAATTTTTGACACAAATTTTTGTGGGACGTACACTGTAATGTATTTTAATTATCCGAACTATCTATATTTTAGAACATCATTTATAGATCATCCTTGCAAAAAATTAGACAAATCCAAGACCATTAAGACATTTATTTATAGTGAAGAAATTGGACGAAGATGGTTCTACAAAGAAACCATAAACCCTTAATCCAACGATCGTATGGTTTCAAATTTGAGTAATTTTTTGTAGACATGATGTTTGAGAGACGGTTTAAAAGATAGACGATTCAAATAATTGAAATACATTACGGATCCGTTCCCATAGTTATATACACACATATACATAGCAATGTTCAATGTGAATTGATTGGTCCATATAGCATCATATACCATGCAGTACTTTGCTTTTTACATACAGCAATGTTGGAGGTGGATTGATGGGTAAGTGAAAGCAACCAGACCATCCGACATATATATTTGTTAGGTGGGTTTTGATGAACTCTATTCATTTCGAATACCAACATTCATCATCTCTTTAATTTTTTACTACTTATTGATAATTTTTAGATGCGTACTAGTATTTAAACTCGCGCATTGCTGTAGGGTGTAAAACTCTATTAAATATATGAAATATATTAAAATATATTATGTTGGCAGTAAATTAAATACTCAAAAATTCTTTTTGACACTGCATTGTGAACCCCTTTGTAAACCAGAAAAGCAATAACCATATTTCTGAAAAAAAAAAAAAAAAAAAAAAAACTTTATGCACACAAATAATCAGGTAAACATATTATCCATTGCACTTTATGAAAACAAATATATGCACTGGGCAATTATGTCTTGAAGGTTCAGAAGCCCAACCATGTGAATAAAATCCTCATGCCAGTGACTTGGCTTCCTGCTTTCAAATTTAGAAGGGAAGTAGAAGGTTTAAAGAATAAGTGAAAAATAACTTGCATCTGTACATCATTAAAATTATATACACTTTTTAAGTGACAATGACTTGGTTTCACAATTCTGATTTTCGAGTATTTTAGTGCATGATTTTGCACAGTTATAAAATCTGGTATTACGATTTGGATTTCTGTTATGCATGCATACCCTACAAAAGTAATATAGTAATTTAAAAGAAAGACACTTGCTGCAGCCATGTTTCTATTGCTACATTTTCAGTGTGGTTAAGAGTGAGACAATGACTCGTCTCTCTAAATATCTCACACTGCATTTTCCAAAGTCTTCTTCTCCAATGCATAGATTCGAACCATAAAACTCAAAATAAGTTTAAAGATTTGTGTTTGTGCATTGAAAGAAAAACAGAAAAACTCAAACCTACCATTATTTTTTTTTACTCAAATATTGGAATGCATGTCTAGTATTGGTAGTATATAGTTTTGTATCAGAGACGACCTAATAAGTAGATGACGAGAACAATATCTGGCCTATTTTTTAAGATGACGAAGAAACTGCATTTGCACTGCACCGCATAAGAAATAATCATCATTAAGTTTTGACTTCTCATAAATTTATATTTTGTATCCCAAATGATAACCAACTGCATAATTTGACAGCAATGCTGCAAATATGACTTTCTATGCAGCCCATAAACGAGTCTCATATCTGTCGCTTGATCAATTATAAGTAAGATTCAAATAATCAAACAAACATAAAGCATAGATGATAATTATTTTTTCTTTTTTAAACAAACGATACTATCTATACTAAGGCGAGTGAATTTCACCTCACTATGGGCGCAATAATGTGGTTCAAATTTGCGTTTGGCGAAAATCGAAACTAAGACCTCTCACTTACAAGTGAAGAGAAATATCGCTAGACCGTAATACTAAGTGGCAACGTAGATGATAAGTTTACAAAACCTAAAGAGTGGAATGACAAAATTAACACCTCATAACCTATTCGAAAACTACCCTAAATGTAAAGGAAGCAAAATATGAACTTTTGTAATAGAGTCAGGAGCATGGACAATGCAAATGAGATCTTGCAAGATTTCGTATTTGGTTTATGGAGATTGTGGAAGAACAGAAATGAAGCCGTGTTTCATGGAGTGCACCGACATCCGATGGAGATTTTGGAGGTCTGGAAGAAGAACATTGGGGAATTTAGAGGAGCGAAGCTACAGGTGGCTACCCCTTCGTGCAGGTTTGGCGCAGCGGTGAGGGAGGTAGCGAAAGGACAAAAGGTGGCATGGAAAAAACCGGAGTTCACGACTGTTAAGGTTAATACCGCAAAGAGTCATTGCGAGCGGGAGCGGGCTGGGTTGCTCGATTTTGCAGGGCTGTTGCGGGCGGGGGGAGGCTCGGGTGATCTGCATTTTTCAAGTGCAGTGACGGCTGAAGCTGCGGCCATTTGGGAAGCGATGGAATTTTGCATTGAGAGCCTGAAGAAGCATCTACTCTCCATAAAGGGCTTCCAACATTTTGATTGTCAGAAAACAGTTAGTCATTTCCATGAACAAACCCAAGCAACAACTTCCTATTAGAAAGAAAAAACTTGTCATTTTCGATTTTCTTTGGGAACCCAAAAGAGCAGGAAAAAAAAAAGACAGTATGCAGGAATGAGGTACCCCGTGATTTCAAGCATATGGGAAACCCAGAAATAATAATTAACCAGTAGAGACTTGGGAAACAACATGCCTCTATACTGCATCTCCACGCAGGGATACCTTGTACACTACTTCAAACACCTATATACTACCAACGCTCCTCACAACCAGCATTTTGCCGAATTACAAGTCAATCACAAGTCGTGTCAAACAGATTTTTTTCGTTTCAAAAGCGAGGGGGGTTCATAACCAGCAACACTGGATAGGAGATGGTTGCTGAAACTGAGGTTGCTGAATGGGAGGTTGCTGAAAAGGAGGCTGTTGCTGACTAACTTTCCGGCTAGAATTCTAACCAACTTTCCGTGTCTTGAATATTTTTCTCCATATTCTATATATCTCTTCTTCATCCGTGGCATAACAATGATTAAAGGTCCAATGTACACATGGTGCCAGCGAGTCACAGACATAACAATGACACTGCATTTTAGAAGGAAGGAAAAAAAAAAAAAAAAAAAAAAAAAACAAAGACATCCGTGGTGGTATATTGTCAAACTCAGGCAATAAAATAGTATTTGATGGAAATTCTATAAGCAACAGCTTGTAAGAGTCAACTCACAAGATTACAGTGGTTCTGGGGCTGGGTAGTTTTGAAAGGGAATTTGGCACAAAGATGTCGTGGATGAGGGTAGTCTCTACATGCTACCTGCAACCAAAGAAACAATATAAGATCAATTAAAGCTGGAAAAGCAAACGGTGCGTCCATTATCCAACTAATACGAAAATTAAGGGGTTAGACAATGTATGGTGCTACGGTCCCGTATTATGAGAAACAAGTTTAACATAAGAAAATAACAACAGCCTGAGAAAGATGAAGTGGCCAAGCAAGCAAACAACACCAAACATTCAAAGGGAACTTCTTCAAACCCATTGAACTGCAATATCAAGGTCACCAAAAAGCAAGAAACAGGTTTTCACTTTTACTATAAAACAAGAATATAAAGATAACTATGTCTGAGAAACAATATAATCCAGAAAGACCAAAACTTGAAATATGTGTAAATCATTCCGATGCATCCACAATCAACTCTCCGTTACGAGAAAGTTAGTCGCGAAAGTTTGAAATATGTGTAAATCATTCCGATGCATCCACAATCAACTCTCCATTACAAGAAAGTTAGTCGCGAAAAGTAGAAAAACAAGTCTTGGATTGTTCCTCTTTCATATGACAGCAATATCATTAGCCTAACCCAAAACTTAATGCCACAACTAATCAGCTTGCTATGTTTTCAAAACTTAAGCACAAGTCGAAAAATTAAGATGCGATAACCGCAACCCCTTCAGTTGAAATTAAATTTCTTTAAATTCTCTAATCAAATCAACAATAAAAAAACTTCCAAAGCATTTAGTTATCTTTCTCTAACTTTCAATTCAGAGTAAATTAAACCAACCAAACAATGCAAATCGTAATTAAACCTAAATCAGGTCGAATTTATACCTGCCCCGTTTCCCCAACTACAAGCAACTCGTCGGAGCCGCTACCCGAATCCTCCACCACCGAAACCGGCTTATCCGGGTCGCCGTCCAAGACCACACAATCATCGTCATCATCCGCCACCGTCCGTTTCGAAGACTTTTGGCTAGGCTTTGAGTTGACCTCACTGATCACCACAATGTCATCGGAATCATCGTCGTCGGTTACCTTGTCGACGGATTCCAGAAGCTCCGATACACAATCAAAGTTGTCCTCCTCATCCAGGTCGATCCGAGGCAGTTGGTCGTCGGAGAGATGCGATCGGGCTCCTTCAGCACAGATTGGGCTCCGAGGTAGCTGGATCGGATCAATTGCAGGAGAAGCATGATGATCGCCGGCAAGAGGGGCAGAGATGCCTTCCCCGGCACCTCGAGAGAGCATTTCCCGACGAAATTTTTCAAGAGAGGCATCGAAGGCCTTGGCGAAGGCCTTTTCAAGGGCATTGTCGATCGCAGTGGCGATGAGGGAAGGTAAAGAGGCGATGATAGCCTCCAAGGAAGCAACGCGAGTTTCCATGGCAGAGTCACAAGTGGCAGCGGATTGGCGGGCGCGCACAGAAGGGAATCCAGGAGTCGATATGGGGGATGCCATTGATGAAACCCTAATCTCAACCTTAACTATTACACATGCAAGAGAGAAGGAAAGAAGACGAAGGAAAGTCACTTTGGTTTATGAGAATCTTTCCCGTAAAGTCACATTCCTTCTTTTAATCTTTACACCATTCATAAGAAATCTAATAATTTAAAACTAGCATGTGGGCACACTCTGAAATTTTTTTATTTTTGTTTTTGAAGTAGAAGGAGAGTGGAAGAGAGTGATAGAGAATGTGAGAGTAGAAATTTTTTATATTTTTTAATTAGAAATATGGTAGGATTATATGTAGATGAGATTTTGAAAAAAAAAAAAAAAAACAAAATTTGATTATGTGAAATTACATTTTTGTCCATATTTCTTATTCTTGTTCTGTTTTAATTAGAATGTTAAATTTGTAATTTCATAAAATTTTAGTTGATAATAAGTATTTTATCTATTAATTAGTAGAGATTATGTCACATATTTAATGAACTTTATTTTATTATTTTATTTCTTTTATTCAAACCCAATTGAACCACCAAACCATGAATATTTTTCCATCAAAAGCCTGAACCTTTTCTTACCGAGGAAGATAGAAGATGGCTAACTACGGTTGGCGTGTGAAAAGAGGATGAGGGTGTGGTGGAAAAGAGGAAAGGTTGTCGAGCAAAAACAATAAAAAAAGTAAAGCTCACTAAATTCGTGTTACAACTCTAAATCAATAAAAAAACATTTAACGATAATATCATAGAGATTAAGATTTTTAAATCAAAATTACAAATCTAATAATTTAGTCGTTAATTATTAGATTATTACTTAAACGTTAATTAATGTGTTTATTTATTATCGATGACACATATTTAATTTACAAATTTAATTTAAAATTTTGGTATTCCGTATTACCTTTTGTTTAACAAACAATATTATTTATGCTAAGTAAGGGGAGTTGGCTTACCTTGACTACTAACAATAATATGATAAGTAAGGGGAGTTGGCTTACCTTGACTACTAACAATAATATGATTCAAATTATTTTTTACGAAAATTGAATTTAACAACTTTCACTTATAAATAAATATAAATATCAGATATTTTTTAAAACGATTTAGACTAAAGGGAGTAGAGAATCCGTATACGTAAGCAACGAGTCCAGAATCGGCGTCAAAAGTCGGTTTTAATAAATAAGAACCGAGAAAAAGGCACGTGCTGATCTGTAAAACCTAGGAGGATTTCCCGCGACTAATTATTAATTATATTTAATTCGGTGCAAATTTGACGGTCAGGATCGTTGGACTTACAACACGACAGCATCGCAACGGCATTTACAGTTTTGTCCGGTGGAAGTGGGGTACTTTCTGCACGCGACACGTCGGATGTTAAAGCCGAAAACATTTCTAGTTAGTGGAAGTTAGTACATGTTTTTAACTTTTTTATAATTGCGTTTTAGGCCTTGAGGTTTTTTATAATGACGTAATTCCACCCATTACTCTCTTATACATAATGGGGAGCCCCCCCCCCCCTTCCTTTTTTTTTTTTTTTTTTTTTTTTTAAGTTATTATTATGCAGTTAGGAATACATCATGGAAATATACATATTACCCATTACTTTCTAATACATCATGGAAAGTATTCATTCTACATTCTTTTATGCAGATAGGAATAGTCGAAGTGGTGACAATGAGCGGAAAAATGAGTTATGATTAAGTTAGAGGCAACTTTTAGAGAAGGGAGGGGAGAGCGACAGTTACAATCGTATAGGATCTCAAATTTGTTTTGAAAGTTATTGCTTTGTAATATTAATATATTGTCATTTTTTTTTGCAGAAAACTATCTTAAGGAGGGGCTCTTTCAATTCCAAAAAAGTTAAGGGGAAATTGGTTAATCTCGCAATCAGCGTCAGAGCATACCTACAATTTCGAACTAGAAGTAGTTACTTGTGTCACCTAACTATCAACTGCCACATGTATATATGGATTTACGTAAAAATTTATATATCACGCACCAACTAAAATTATTGACAATGAAACTCGAACCTTGGTGGGCAACACACAAGGTAGGAAACCAACTAAGCCAACCCTCGTTGACCTCAGCCACTTCCCTTTAATATTAAGCTTCACATAATTTGTAGGAGGTGATTCCATTTAGCAACATACATTTTTTCGTTTTATAGGAATAAGTTGTTTTATTTTATCAAGAACAAAAACATAATCTTAATTAAAATACTCATTATGTAAAAATAATTACAGAGTACAAATAAAAAGGAAACAAAAGAGAACATCAAACAGTCTCTTACAAAATAACTTTCTTTTTTAGTATATCGATATTTTTATACTAGGGAGAGTGAGTTTGGCTAAGTCATACAATGGACAACCTAATTTGGTATCAAATTCGTCATCCACAAGATTCGAACTAAGACCTTTCACTTTCAAACCAAACCGTAATACTGAGCAGCTCTTAAAAAATAACTTAAAAAGTTGCTCCTTCCATTTTAGCAACATACTAAGGATCCAATCATGCGACATTTCTTCTATTAGAAACTGGATAATATATAACAATCCTAATTAACTGAAAATTTGATATTACCCCTTGAAACTATATTTTCCTCTACTAAAACTCATTTCCTTTTGTTTTCTTGAATAAAGCTCATTGACTAGCCTTCAACTAAACAAATTCTTTAATTAAGTTTGACTTTTCAAATTGTGTATTTTTCGAATGCCTAAACTACTCCTATTAATACTTGGATGAGATTTTTGAATCAATTACTTGTTATATCCATTTAATTAATTTTATATATTTTACAAAATAATTCATGTCATTTATTGTATATTCAATGTATTAACTTTCAAATTGTTATAACGTGCCAATTGAAAAATAATAATACTAATTTCATAATTTTGTGCATTACATATATAAGTTAATTTACCTACCAACACAACAATAAACCTAAAACAGCTTCGGCAAATATTCCAATCCCTAATACACAAAACAAAAGCTATATGTTCCGCACAATTCTTACCTACAAAATAGTCTAATTTACCTATTACATCAAACCAAAATTTAAAGGGTCTAGTTTACTTTCAAAATGATCTAATTTACCTACATGATTTATGTGCATTAGATTAGAAGCTTATTTAATTGCCTACAAGCACAAACCCACAATATTCGAACATTATCTAATATCACTAATTTTTTTTTTTTTTTGGAATAGGTAAATTAATTTAAATGTAGGTAAATTAGTATAATATTTTATGAGTAGGTAAATTAATTTAAATGTAGGTAAATTAGTATAATATTTGTATGTAGGTAATTACATGATTCAAAATGCAGGTTTATTAGTATAATATTTTATAAGTAGGTAAATTAATTTGTATGTAGGTAATTACATAATTCAAACAATATTATTTTTTCCGTACAAGATTGTCTTTCTCTTTTAAATTTGGTAAATTAATTTATATATGTTGTTAATATTTATGATACAAGAAAGGTAAAATATCCATATGGATTTAATTGCTCATCATAATTAGGATGAGTAATAACATTTATTGACCAAATTAGGATTCTATGGCATAAGTTGTAATTGTATTGTAATAGTTGGTCATATATTTGTCTATATGGTAGGCTATTTGAAATTTGGATTTTATTTGAATGTTTAAATTTAGATGATTTTTTATTTGGAAAATAGGAGTTTCAAGGGCCTATATCCAAAGAACCCATTAATTAATTATAATATTGTTCGTAATTTCAATTTTGTTAGAAATGCTTCAAAACGGGCAGTATAAATGCTAGTTCTCTTAGACGCTTTACTTTCTTTTTGTAATGTACAACTGAGAGGGGGAAAATCCTAAATCAAATATAAAATTTCTTGCGTAAATTAAACGTTCTTAATCACTTAAATTATAAGTTTCTAAGGAGTAATATCCAATTATATATAATCAATCGGGTGCATCCACGTCTAAGTAAATTTTATTTTCGTATAGAATAACCAATATATATATATATATATATTGTTTTTTTTTTTTTTTTTTTTTTTGTAACGGCATATCGTTTAAAAAAGGCTAAATAGTTAAAATGATCCCTGAGATTTGCATAACATATCACTTTTGTCCCTGAAATTGTCCACCATCCATCATTTTGGTCATTCCATTAACAACACCGTTAAGTGTCCCGGAGCTCTTGACCGGAAGTTTGGGCAATTTTCAAAGCTTAGTAACTCGTTTCTTAACTAAATTCGACCCATAATATTGTAGAACAAAATTATACCATTTGAAAGCCCAATGGTTACCGAAGATGGCTGGAAAATAGCCTTAAAGTTGATTGGTTCGCGAAAAAACTGGAAAACTCACTAGAAATTAGGTAAAATTTAAACGTTCATAAATTCGTCAATACTCAACGAAATCGAGTGATTCTAAAACAAAAATCATACTTCTCGACGAGACGAAGAAAATGGTACCTTTATCGATGGCTAATTCACTGTAGTTTGGCCGGAAAATAGCTCGAAAGTGATTAATTATTTTTTGAGTTAGCCACTTTCAAACCGTTTTCCGATCAAAATACAGTGAATTAGCTGTCGCCACATCCTTGTCCCTTGGGTTTGTCTAACTTCCGCCCCCTGCTTTCACAGACCACCTCGTCCTAAAACATACCTTCCTCTCCTCTCTCTTTATACAACCTCATTCCAAATTTAGCAACTTTCTCTCCTCTCTCTCTCTCTCTCTCTCTCTCTCTCTCTGAAGGACAATCCATTTGAAACCAAACAAAGAGGTACTAATATTTCTCAAATCCCAGCCTAATATGAATTTTTATTTGTTTTATTTATTCATTTTTTCTTATTAATCTGCATTATGATATTTAATTTCCTCATGCGGTTACCATCTGAATTATGCCCCTTCATCTTCTGTTTCTGTTATAAATCAATGCAATCATGATAGCATTCACAAATTTTGAAATTTATTTGAAATTCATAAATGCTTGATTTTTTGCTCTTTCATTTCTCTGCATTATTATTGTGTTTGTATTGAATTTTGTGCTTTGCTTCACATTCTATGGGTACTTTCAGGGTGCAACTTGTTTGCCTGATTAAAAAGTTCAAAACTTGTGTGCAAAACAGTGGAGTTCATGTGGAAAGGACATAATTTTGTGGATTTTGTGAGTAGATTGAATGCTTCTGTGATGTGGATTTTTGCGAAATCGAGGATCAAACACATTTAAGGAGAGAATCCTTTCGGATTTCGTGTTTTTTTGCATCTGGGTCTTGTTATTGTGGGTCGGAATGTTGGAGTGATAAGAAGTAGTAAAATGGGTTGAATGTATGCTGGTTTTGGGATTTTTTAAGCAATGGAGCAACGCGTATTAATTCGGTGAAATGAGCAATTTATAAAGATTAGATTAGGGTTTTAAAATGGAGGGTAAAGAAGATGGGGAAGCATACGAAGAGCGGCCTTCGTTGCCTACTCAGGTTTTGCAGGAAATATCTGAGGAGGCATTTAAAGTGGCAGGGGAAACATTGCAAAATGTGATCTCAAGTAATTCGAGCATGCCACCATTGGCACCGGGGCATACGCGCTCCCAAAGTGAAGTTGTAAGTACGACACACAAACGGAGCAATAGCTTTCAAAAATTGAAAACTCAGATGCAGAAGGCTTGGAGATGGGGTGGAAGTTCACGGGATGGTTTGCGGTTGTCTTTCAATCCTGAGGTTTTGGCAAACCAAAAACGCCAGTGGTATCAGCGTCACTCGAAATCAAAGGTATCCTTTTCTATGGCATTGCTTGATACATTGTTACTACACAAAAATGGAAACACAGAAAACAGAACTTGATTACTCGAGAATTTCATGCTATCGAGTAATAGTAAATTAAGAGGGTTTAAACTTAATCTATTGTGTAAGAAAGTTACCTTTTTCCCACTACTTTGTTTATGAATATAGGTATAGGATTTTTGATTGCATAATCAGACATCAAAACTAGAAAAAGTAAATGATTAAATGTAGCGATTATAAAAATCTTGGAACCAGTTTCACCCGCGATGCTTGAATGTTATTGCTTAAAAATCTCTTTTATTTACCTGGTTGATTGTCTGTCTAATTGCTAAAGTTTTATGATTATGCCGTTCTAGGGCCATATAAAATATACCGAGCCAAGTTCACTCTTTGAGCATTTTATTATTGCGGGGCTTCATCCTGATGCTAACCTTGACACTGCGGAGGATGCATTTATTAAAAGAAAGAAATGGGAGATGGAGATGATAAACTGTGGAATTGTTGACCTTAAATTGCTAGAGCAGCGGGGACCTCCAATTCCTACATTAGAACCTCAGGTTGGGTGTATAACTGCATCAGAAGTTCCCAGGAACTTTGTTTCTCTTCGGCATCCGATGATAATTTATATGTTCCTGAATGTTTTACTGGATCTACAGATACTTTTTAAATATCCTCCTGGGAAGCGGTTTGATATGCGTTTGACAGATTTAGCTTCCTTTTGTTTTCCTGGAGGGGTTAAGGTTCGATATTGCTCATTTTCCATTAATTTTAAATTCACTCATTATCTTGTATTTAATTAACACTTATGTTGCATTGATATAATATACTGTTCTCTTACAGGCACGGTTATTGGAGAAGACTCCATCACTAAGTGATTTAAATCAAGTTGTTTATGGACAGGTACACGAAAACATGTCTCATGTAATCTATGACATATATATTCCTCAACTTTTCAATTTCTCTTCATTTTATCTCGTGACAAAACACAACTTCTTGTAGGGGTTGGTTCAGTTTCAATTGGTTAAATTTTTTGCCAAAACAAAAAATTGAACTGAAATTACTGTTCGGTTCGGTTTTCTTCAGTTTGGTTTGACTTTGGTTCGGTTTTTTTTATAATTATAAAATCTGAAAATTGTTTAAAAACAATTGAAATTGGTCCTATGGAAAAAAAAAAAAAAAAAAAAAGGAAGGAAAAAAATATCGAGATTTTGTAAAACTTCAAATTTGCGTCTCTGACAATATTGTCGTACAGGGGCTGGTGTTCACAATCTAGGTACTAATAGCACAGTAACATAAACACTGTATGAGGAAAAGTAGAGCCTGTAGCCTTTTTATTGCCTTTTCGTTATGCTTCTCCATCTACATTTTCTTTTTCTACAAAATAACCAAGTGAAAAACAAAAGAATACAAAGTGTAACTGGTATTGAACAATGGAGAGTAGGTGACACAAAATTACCTTTTCCTTTTTATTTTTCCTCGCTCATATCTAATGCTAAACAGTTAGGAAATGAGCCACCAATGTGTATCAAGCTAACATGCTTTTTCGCGTGCAGTCGATCTTGCACGTGGAAAGGCAACCATACATGTTGATGGAGAAACGCAGGTGCAGTCCCAACCTGCACTTTTAAAACTAATAAATAAGTAGGGTAACAAGGATATGAGGTTTCAAACATAAGACCCCTGGATATAAAGCTCTGATATTACCATTGAACATCAGAAGCTAAAACAAGATCAATTGTTTTAAAATGGGTCCGAAGTTTAATCAGTTATGTGTAGCCTCGAAAACATTATTGTGAGTCATGTCCATTTAGAGTTTGCAGACTGATTTTCCACTTTATGTTTCATTTAGTTATTTATCGATTAGTTTTACATAAATATTTAAATATAAAACACAGATAGCACTCTAATTATCGGATATTCTCGACAGGAGCATTTAGGCAAAGATGATTTATCATTTATTTTCTCACTCAAGGTATCTTATGTTCATTTTGTCCTCTTTGAAGATTTGTACAGTTGTTATTTCAGCATGCTATATGCATATGTTTGTAGCACACACGGTTACTAAAAAGGTAATACCCTTTTGATCAGGTGGCAGACAATGCAACACTTTATGGTGTTTGCCTACACGTGTCAGAAATTGTTCAGAGGCCTCCTGCTATCTTAGGCATCTCGTCACCTAATTCTCATTCGACGGGAGGACTCTTCCGCTTTTTGGTTTCTGCACCTCGATGCTACTGTGTGCTATCCAAATTTCCTTTTTTTGAGTTACATTACGAGATGCTGAATAGGTGAGTTGTATATTTTTTTATTTCTCTATAATTTGTAAGTATGGTATAGACATTTCAAAGTTTTTATCCTTGTAAAAAATCAATGCATTTCACCGCATTTTACTTACTTGGATGCAGTATCATTCAACAGGAGCGTCTGAAGCGAATAACACAATTTGCTAGTGAAATGGCCCTCAATGATTTTGTCCCTACATTGCCCAAAGTACAAGATTATGATGATGAGTCCCCTGAGAGGGAGTCTTTTGATAATTGGATGGACTCTGCAATACCAGTTAACAGTTCAATTGCACTTACAGTTGCTGGTGCAGGAATCAGACCGGAGGATGAGACTCCACCTTCTTCACTCAAGATATGGGAACTGCAGTCCCCTGAAAGTGTTTCTGCTAGCGAAAGTTCAGATTTTTGTCAAGTACGGTATTTAGACAAGGATGGTAGAAAGGATTCACAATGTTCTGATGACTATGGTTTTGAGGCCTCAGAAACTCGTTCAGAGGCTTCAGAAAGAATATGCGCAATCTATGGAAATGACCATACTTCTCCAGAGGTTGGGACATCTTTCTCCACCAGGAATCGCACATTGGAGCGTCTTGGCAGTTCTGAATCTCTATTCAGGTGGTAAATATATGTCTATCCTACTATTCAATTTATCGTTTTATGCTTTAGAGATGAAGTAGTGGGGTTTTTTTTTTAATGCTATGTCTATATATGCTGCTATCTGAGATTAAGTAGTACTTGAATAGCTCCATTATTAGTTTCAATCTCAATTCTTTATGCCGTGTAAAATAACTTGATGCCTTTGACCCATGTTACCATACAAGTACAAGTTCAATAATCTATTATTATCTTTGGCAGTCCAGCTAGAAGCATGGTATCGGAGGATGAAGACGATGACCTTTCCTCAACGTGTGATAAAGAGTTTGGTGATGAACTAATAATGGAATGGGCTAGGGTGAGTTTACCAACACTGCAATCTTACTAATCTTATTTCTCTATTATTGATAATTTGATTTCCCTTTGACAGTTAATTTTTGTATCAACTCTCTATGATAGGAGAACAAGAACGATTTATTACAGATTCTTTGTGGTTTTCATGCTCTGCCTCTCCTGCAACGAGGAAGTGAGTTATCTTTTCAACCTCTTGAACATCTACAAGCTACTGAGTATAGGCGACCTTCAGTTGCTGCTCTTGGTTTTGACGAGAATAGTGTTGATTCATTTGAAGATCCTGGGGTATTTGGTTGATTACTCATTTTTTAAGGCCTCTCTCTCTCTCTATCTCTCTTTCTCTCTAAATTTTGTTGTATTCTTTAATATTGACTTAACCATACTTCACTTGGTTAAAGGTCAACGTTATGTTAGCTGCTGCTGAGGAAGCGCTCGCACTATCAATATGGACAACTGCAACAATTTGCCGAGTTCTCTCCCTTGAAAGTGTAAGCTCCGATGTTTGCCTTGAGTCCAGCTGGTGTTAAGATTGTAAATAATTTTTACCATTTGGTCCAGATTCTTTTTAAGCAATATTTATTCGCATCATGTAAACGCAATTAGGTTTTTGTTTTTCCTTTGATTCAAGTCCATTGTGAGACTGAAACATTTTGAATCCCGTACCACGACTGACACTGACGTTTATGCTTGAGCTCTTCACTTTTCATGTGATTTACCATATTTTGTGGATTGTTGTTTAGTTACAGAAAAAAAAATATGGGAACTTGTTAGCATAGCTCTTCTGGAATTGTTAGGCATAGGACCCCTTGACATTCTAACCTAACTGCGTATTTGCATGTGGGCTCACTTTTCTCCCTGGAAAAAGAAGTCTATTTTTTTTCCGTCAACCCCTTAGTAAATATTGTTGTCTACACTTACTGATTCATCAGCGGTGTTTTTGCCAGATTTTGTCATTGCTTACGGGAGTATTACTAGAAAAACAAGTGGTGGTAGTGTGTCCGAATCTGGTAAGTAATTGTTTGTATTGGATTTAAGTGCATCAATCCTGAAAGCACTTTCTATTTTCATCGTTTGATCATTTGACACTGCAATCAATGCAGGGTGTGCTATCAGCTACAGTATTATCTCTCATTCCCATGATTCGTCCATTTCAATGGCAGAGTTTAATGCTTCCTGTAAGTTCGATATTATTGCTGAGTGTAAAATATTTGCTTATAGCTAAAACCTTGTTAATTATTTAAGCGATATCATTGATGACATCCTGAAATATATGTTTTTCTCTAAGTTTCTTCAATTTCCTCAGGTTCTACCAGGGAAAATACTTGATTTTCTTGACGCCCCAGTTCCATTTATTGTGAGTTTCGTTTCATTTTTATAGTTGTATTTGTATAATTGTATTTCATTGTATTACTCTCTCGGACCGAATGTTCGACATTCTAGAATTCATCTTTCCAAGTGAGGTGTTAATGCTATGCTAGTATGTGCGGTTAACTTTAAGGCTTGACCAAAAACAGTTCCTTGCTTTGCTTGGATATTCGGTATTCACGAAGTCAGAAATCTAAATGGGATGTCATCATGTCATCTCCAAATTCATATACTTCTTAGGCAGTTCCGCATACAATTTTTTTCTTTGATTCGTTTAGTTTACCTATTACTGAGTCTTGAATATTTGTTTTGAAACAGCATGTATGATTTATGAACTAGGGTTTGAAGTGAAGTGGTAATCCCGTCAAGTTTACCCTCTAGAAATCTTATGATGGTTTTAACTCTCGGAATTATATTCTGTGCCTAAATGTTATATTACTTTCTGGTATATATAGAAAATCCTAATTGTTTTGGCAAGAGAAATCATGTTTCAAGTTCTCACTTAAATTTCGAGGGTTGTAAAAACTGTCATTAATTTTAGTTCAATTTCCTTTGTGCTCGTCATACGGCAGATTGGGATACAACAGGTTCCTGCAGACCTGAAGAGGAAAACGTCGGATCCTGTTCAAGTTAATGTGCAAAAGGATCAGGTTTCTTTTATTCTCATTTAGTTTTTTCGGCTACTTTTTTCCTTATCACTGGCTTTATAAAGAGGTAGTTGTCTCTAGAACGCTATGGGAAGATCTTCGAATTCTTGCATCTTCGAGTTTGATTCAAGCAATGAGTCGATCATTCAAGAAGTCCTTTTTTCTTATAGGGATTATCTCTTCAGAACTACAGAATGCTCAGTTTTTTTTATGCCACCTTAGAGGAATTACAACATATTTTACATTTTTCAGTAATGGCCTGCACTTTTTCACATTAAGAATAACGAGTGTACTTACTATTACTTTGTTGTTCATGCAGGTGAAAATGTGTCATTTGCCGTCACTTCCAAGACATAAAGATCTAGCCACTGAATTAGGGCCCATCCATGCTAGACTGTCGCGTGAAGGTTCATTTGCTCAAAAGCATCCTGTATATAGGTGCAACGAAGTGCAGGTTTACTGTCATACTTGCATGCTTACTGCTTCTGCTCGTGATTCTGCTGGATTTACACTAGGAAACTTCATATTTTATTGCACGTGCATATACCAAATTATGGAAAAATGTTTTAGAATCAATGATTGTTCAACAATATGTTTATCATACTTTTCTAGGCAGTTCCAGCATTTTACTTATCACGAATGCGAATACATATCTTGTTCCTATATGTTTCAGGTCGAAGCTGCAGGCCAGTTTTTGGAAGTCATGAAGAACTATGCGGAGTCACTTTGTTCAGATCTAAGGTCTTACACAATAACAAGTGTACAATCAAACAGTGACAGGGTAGAGAAACTAATACCGTAATTTCTATATTCGTAGAAGTTCTCGATGAAATAAACTGAAACTACCAGAGTACATGGCTTATTACACTTTTGGCATGTAAATCTTTTACCGTCCTTTCAGGTTTCTTTACTTCTTAAAGATAGCTTTATCGATTCCTTTCCGAGCAAGGACAGACAATTTATGAAGGTAACCTGCAATCCTTTCTAAACTTCTCCTGGATCTTTCATTTATAGCCTATCGCCTTTCTTTTATTTCATTTGCAATTTTCGGCTTGTGCAGTTATTTGTGGACACACAGATGTTCACTGTTCTAACTGACTCTCGTTTGTCAAGCTTCGAGAGTGGTGACCCCTAAGAGAAACCTGATACAGAAGTTAAATGAGCACATCATTGAAAGATTCCAATTTGCAACTCAAAGATTTGTCTCAAGGATAACGACTTCTCCAACTGTTGACGAAGGACGAGGTGCAAGTAACTTGGAGGGAAGGGGTGGAATGGCTCCTGGCCCCGTTGGGATGGCCTGCCGAAGGAATTTTATTCAACCTAACATGGTTTGGGAGCTTCTATCTCTGCGAACTGCTAGCTAAAGCTTGCAGCAAATACTTTGCAACATAAAAGTTATAGTCCAAAGCGCAAATCTCCACACCAATATCTATTGCATTGCACACCTGATAGGATCATAATCCCAATATTATACGGGAATATGATGTTCGATGTAACGAACTTCTGTATCGTATCAAAAATCTTGTAAATGTCAATGGACATAAAAGATGTTGCTTCTGATGTCGATAAAACATAGAAGGAAAAAAAAAGGCATGGGTCCTGAAAAATATTGACACTAGTTGTAGCGTAAGCTAAATCATGTTTACCCATACCCTTTATGTCTCCCAATAAATACGTAAGGTTTGTATACTACATAGGGTAAAGTTGTCATTAAAAAGTGGGTGGATAAATAGCAGCGCTCTTTCACATACCCTAGTTGGATCTTTTGTCTCTCTGATGATCCTCCCCCAATCAGAGTAGGATTCTATCCCCTGCAAATTTCCCTTCCCTCCCCTTCCCTTCTATTTGAAGGGTTACGATTAAGCTACGTCTATATCTTGTCTTGACTTCTTTATAGAAAGAGAAGACAAAGAGGAAGGTGAGAGAGAAGGAGAGGGGAGGGGAGGAGAGATGATTGGGAGGGGAGAGGTGGTGGAAAGCTACAGCACTTTTCTTTGCCAACTGAACAAGTGATCTTGCTCCTTGAGGAATGTGAGGTTGAAGGTATCATAAAGTTGCGGGAGTTGCGGGCCTTGGTGGAGAGAAGGTGGAAACCTACAGTACTTTTCTTTGCCAAGGAACATAGCGAGTGTCCTGACTATGTGGCCGGAGGTGGACCAAAAGGCATTGTGCTCAACGGCGATGATCCGCCGGTGCCACTACAGGACAATGATTTTCATTGTTTCATGGAATGCTACAACCAGTGGGAATATCAGCATAGGTTTTTACAAGACCGACTTGGCGGACGGAGCAAATTGTTGATTGATCTTAGTGATGAAGGTATAGTCGATATTGCATCTGTTGAAGAGTTGGACTACCTTTCATGACGCAGGAAAAGTGGAGCAGCAGAAAATGACCATCCACATGATCGGCCTCGAATGCGGATGTGAATAATATCAGTGACTACGCCATGTATTCCGGTTATATCCTCGCTGTTTATACTGAGTGAAACAGTGACTTTTCTTCCGAATGAAATATATAGTGAGGTTTCAAGTTGAAGCGCACATTCCATGCTCAACGCAAAGCCAATTTGGCAGCGTGGCTCACCAAATCCACCCCAAAACCCTCGCGTGCAACATCCCGTCCATTCCCCCCTATCATTCGGGTGTTTTGGCAACATTGTCCGGATCCTGCACTGCCTTGTAGAAGGCCAGGAAGACGGAGGGAAGAGTAGTTGTAGTAGCACGCACATAAGCGAGCCTGCATCGAGTTGCCTTTCCGACAGGGAGCAGTATTCCCAGGCCTATAGAGCCATTATGATGCATGTAAGCATTACGAGGAAGTTGTTTCCCACGAGCGGAATACCAAGATGATGTTACAGAGGCCGATTACACAGACATGGTCCTATATCGGCTCATGGATGAGGTTGTGGTGCTCTTGAAGGACGCCTTCTCTTCTCCCAAAAAAGAGGACAGAAGCTCTGTGGTTCACAAATATTTGGAGGAAGTGAAAGCGGGCAAGACGGAGATTGAGGCGGATACTTTGCTTCCACATGAAACATACGCAATGTTCATCTCTGGAACGTAGGGAAAGTGGCCGAGCTTCAGTGGATGGCAATGGTTGAGGACTTGAAAAAGCAAGGCAAGATGAACAACTGCTTGGCCCTATGCGACGTCATCAACTCGACATTCAAAGTTGATATCCCCATTGCTTTGGGACTTTTGGTGTCTGAATTGAGTGAAGATCCATGGAAAGGGAATGTGATCAGTCACGGCGATTGCCATGAGGTGCATTTTATACAGGGCGAGGATGTTAGGTGCAAGCCACCGAGACTGATCATAGTGGTGAATATTGTAGCACCTGGAAGACTGAGTGTATGAGGTCAGGATGAAGGCTATGGGAATGTGGTGCCACACATTTTGTTTTGGACTTTGTCGGAATACCAAGCCGGCGCAGCCTTGGACGCAGCCAGGGTTGACGGTATTGAGTGGCTTCTACAACATCGGTCTTGCTGAGGATGCTCTTGGACAAGATATCGGCCGAGACCCTGTCGCGGAAGCAGCCACATCCGGCGAAGAGAGGCTGGCCGTGGTGTACTGACACGCCTAAGAAAAAATATGGAGCCTTAACTAGTTGTGTTCGATATCATTGCATGTTATTTTATCTTGAATTTTTGTTTTTTGTTTGTAGGGACTGTAAGGATTGACGGGTTCGAGCTAGAACTAGACATTTCTGCAGACAAGTTATCACTGCTAATTAAACCTTTCCAACATGAGAGAGAGGCATACATATTCTTAACAGCTACCGTACTAGGGTCGTTAACGATCCACCAAACCGTACTAGTTAGGGTCGTTACAATTTCTCATGTTCAAAATGCTTCATTGTACAATGATTCCGAGTTGAAAGTCCAAGATTTGTCTGTCACTCACGGCTTCTGTAGCTGTTTTGACGAATCACAAGGCACAAGTACATTTAGAATAAGGCGTGGAACGGTTTCTGTTTCTGCCGGGGATGGCCTACAAATGAATTCTTCTCAACCTACTATGGATTGGGAGCCACTGTCTCTGTGAACTGCCAGCAAAAGCTTGCGGGAATAGTCTTAAAGGCGAGCTTTCTCAGATCATTTCTCTTCATCCTCAGAGTCTGATTTTGCAAAAACTGTTTCAGGCTGGGTTTGTGCATAAGCTGGAGCAATGTACTTTGGTTCTTTTACTGCAACATCTGCATACTTCAGTATGGCTTCTCTCGGATCTTCGTCCATCCACGTCTCCTTGATCATACCCCCTTGCTGAGATGGGACCCAAAGGATCAGTTT
Organism: Pyrus communis; assembly: GCF_041283825.1. Lineage (NCBI taxonomy): Eukaryota > Viridiplantae > Streptophyta > Magnoliopsida > Rosales > Rosaceae > Pyrus > Pyrus communis. Next base: position 22,225,214 of record NC_142574.1, read on the forward strand.
ATGTTTTCTGCAGTTAATTAATCCCGGAACTAAAGATAAATACATGTTTAATGGGGAAAAAAACGTTACCTTCATGAGGTACTGGGTCAATAAGCTTCCCTTACTTGCGCCAACTCTGCCACCAAAACCTGGTCCCGTCATGGGGAGTTCAGGCTTATGGGATTTCAGTGGGTCCTTCAGTGCTTTCTCTCGCTCACGCTTACGGCTTGGCTGGTCTCTGAATAAGGGTAGAGCATGAGGGTTGTGAACCACTGGTTTCGCCTCAAAATCATCAAAAGACTTTTTCCTGGGGGCACGCGCAACACAAACAAGGGCTCCTCTTTCACTAAGGGTTGGATCATATAACACATGAGTGCCTCCTTGGCTTTTATCTCCTGATGTTGCAAAGATCTTCAAAAACAAAGGCGTCTTAGATTTTTCATTTTTTTTTTTATTTTGGAAAATCAAAGGCATGTATTTTCTGAGTACGTTTCCATTCTACATAAATTGTGCGTGCGTGCATAAGAATGTGTTGTGCTATTCTCAAATAGACCAACGAGCGTGCTAGACCAGTTCAGAAAATGATGGACTATCAGTGAGAGCATTACCTGATTGAGTTTTGGGTGCCAGGCACACTGCACAACACTACAGGTGGGGGATATCCCAACTTTTGAAACAAGTTCAAGTTTTGCTCGATCAAAGAAGCATAGCAAACCTCCAGTGGTGCTCTCCCTTTCAATGGACGTTCCAGTCAAGAAGAGTTGCTCATCGGGACTAAAAGCTACATTAGTTTGGGCATAGTTGTTTGGGAGATCCTCAAACGCCTTAAGAGGATCCTTCATCTGACGCAAATCCCAAACCTAGTACACATTATGTAATTAGTAGGGAAATACACAACAGAAAGAACAAATCTTAAAGAAGTACATCCTAGACCGCTAATAAACAGCAGTATATTCTTTAGACAGGAAATGCATTACCTTCAATGTACCATCAAGGCTTCTTGATAGTAATATTCTCCCATCCATAGAAAATTTAAGCCCGGTAATATCGTCTGAATGACTATTCTGAACGTGTATATCTGGCCTGCTTCCCCATCCAGGCTTAAGGTTCCATACCTATCAAAATGATACATGCAGTGTGAGAAGAAGCTAATGCAAATATCGAACAATACAAATCTATCTATTTATCTCTCCAAGCAATGCAAACTTCCATTTGTGGGGAGGGGACTTGTGAGCTAATTCACTACTGCGATTATTGAAGTAAGATATTCCAGCCAATACCTGTATAGAACCATCTCCTATACCACCTGCAATACGTTTTCCGTCGCGATCCCAAGCACAAGTGGTGACTGGAACTCTTCCAGGCCGAGCAAGTTTTGGCTTGATTACCTATTCATTGAAATATAGCATCATTTAGTCTAACACATCAAGTTCAGTAACATGCGTTCTCATTAGCAAAAGCAAAACAGAGTAGAAATGAATATAGTGACAATAAACTCAATTAGCAATCCAATATTTTATTACATAAAGCAATTCCAAATTCAGCAATGAATAAAGCAAGTGACGCTCATATTATTCAAAAACATTGCCTTAAAGAAAATCGAAAACAACATCGAACCTGTTTCTGAGTTTTGAAGTCATTGACATCCCAAATACGCAGTGATCCATCCTCAGATGAAGTCAAAATCGTGTCTTTACTTTTAGGATTCCACTCTCCACAAGTCAATCCAGTTATGTGGCCCTTGGTGTTCTTGAGATCACGAATATACATGTCCCCTTTTACAAACTCCCCCAATGTAAGTCCATCACGATCATAAATCTGCAAAATCCGCATGAAATCGAAAAGGGTATAAGCAATGCAAATTGCCCATCACACACCAACCCCAAATGCAGAAAACCCAAATCAAATAATGCAAAACAATAACAGGAAGATGAATTGTAAGGTTGAGCCGCACCTTCGCCGTAGCCGAGCCAGTAACACAGAGAAACCGGTCCGCCGTCGGGCTCCAGCTGATGGTTCGAACTTGGTGGCCTTCTGATGGCTCGAGCTGCCGGAAAGACTGCAACTTTGAATTCATTCCCTGGAAATCGTACATCCGCACGGAGTAGTCGTAGCTGCCTGAAACAACTCGAGACCCAGTGTGATCGATGGCGAGGGCGGAAACGACTTTTGTGTGTCCCTTGAGAACAATCTCATTGCTCACCGGAATTCGAAACCTGTTTACGAAATTCGCCTCCGAATCAGAATCGGAATCGGAATCGGAATCGTCCCTATTGGACCCCGCCGGCGGCCTCGGCGGTCCAATCAACTCACCATCGTCGTCGTCTCCAAGCTCGGATCGCGGCGGCGGAGGGGGCGGTCCAACCATGGCATCGCCATCGTCGTTCTCGTTAGGGTTGGAGTTGGGGTTGGGGTTAGGGTTTTTGGGGGCGCGGATGGAGCTGAGCCAGGTTTGGGAGGAGGAGGAGAGACAAGGGAGGCCGCTCGTTTTGGAGGCGGCGGAGGAGGATTTTTCCGGAGGGTTGTTGCTGACGGAACGACGAGTCGTGTTGTGAATGGCTTCGAGAGGGGTTTGAGACTTAGATTGCTTCCCGAACGAGATAGGAAAAGCAGCTCTGATTCCGTCGTACATCTCTGCCTCGTCGTCCGCCATTGGAACTTTTCTTTGTCTCTCTGCACTACACACTTCTTCTTCTTCGTTTCGTCGTCGATGCCTAAAACGTCGCCGTTTTTCTGGTGTTTTCCGACGGAGACCTGTTTATATGCGTCCAGACTCCACCGCCTTTAACCGGGAGAGAGGGGAATAGCTGGTGGGCTAGCCCAATTTTTGTGTTTTCTCGGACTGAGCCCAAAAATATTTTATTTTTTATAAAGCCCAATTGACTTTTGATACCCAGTCCCTAAAATTCAACTTGGGATGTTCTATCCACGTACGCCCTGTTAATTTCTGTCATTTGATATTCTTCGATTCATTCAATCCGATGGTAAAAAATTAGAAGGATATATGAGAAGTAAAAAGAGATGTGTGGATAGCACACCCCTTTAACTTACAAAATTTACAAGAGTAATGCTAAGAGACCAACTATTTTGTTTTAAATTTGTAAACCATATGACATGACTGTTAATAATTAGATTATTACTTAAGTGTTGATATACGTGCTTATTTTTTTATTGATGACACATCATATGATTTGCAAATTTGGTCTAACACAAGTCTTCCTTGACCATCATCATGTGATTCATTAGCGTTAGAAATCCAAAAATCAAACTCGGGACGTGGCTTGTGGAATACAAGCCTGAAATTCGTCTCCAACTACTGGACCACCCATGGTGGTATATATATATATATATATATTTTTTTTTTTTTTGGTTAACTAAAGTGTTTTTTTTGAAACATCACCATTCATAAGAGGCTTACATGTAAATTGTAATGCTGATATTATTTTGTGATATTTCCAGTCAATAATAATACATGAAGAAACTCATAATTGGTATTATATTATTAGCTCACGAAGCTAATGGTGATATACTTGTTACATGTCTTTCCCATCGCCAGAGATCCTCATCAAATAATAAACATTCACAATCACAATTCCATCTCCACGCTAAACAACAGTTTTCATCATCAGCTGTAAATCAAACCCAAAATCAGTTTCACTATTTCCAAACTATCCAAAAATCAACTCGTACCACGTTAAACATCAGTACACTGACTAGCTACATGCACACAAATTCAATAGATGAAGGCACTTTTCTCTTCAGGTAATTCATTGCTGTCATCTCTTGCCTTCTCTTCTAACACGACTTCTCCATTTTCTGTGTTAATTTCACGATTGACGGGAAGTCGTGTTGGATGATGCGTTTGACTAGGATACCTCCAATGATTGACAATATCAATAACAATTTTCTCTAATGCCACAAGATTCTTGATTAAGTATGTGACATGTCTTCTAGCAGGTGCACCAGCGCGATAATTAACCTTCGATTTCCACTAACTTGAGGCAGTGATGGGGGCATGCTTTAGCTTTCTTAATCTCATCCACATATTCCCCGTCACAAGTGTAATTCATCTGCACTAAGGAAACAATTTTAATTTATGTTTATACCTTTCGTTCTTCAAAATTATCAACAGAAATGTTTTACTAAGTGATCTACGAAGTACAAACACATACCTTCACTAAGTGAAGGAATGGTAAAGGGGAAGCTGTATCGATGCAGCGTAGATCAGAATAGATACCTCAACAAGTGAAGGAACATTACTAAGACGCAGGTCTATAACACTACCTTGATAGACAAATGAAACAAGGTTTGCGTCACGAATCTCAATCCTTTTGAGGTGAACACTTGCATATATCACGAGATACTTCAATGCAATTGAGGAGCCAACAGCTCTTAAGTTAACCAAACTTTTGGCACCAAACACTATTAATCATTCAAGAAATGGACGGTTACACAAGAAGTATTGAAGAGTATTAACAGTCACATCAACATAGCAGAAATTAAGAATTTTTAAGAATTTAAATTCACTATTGTATCCATGAGAGGGATTTGGATCCTCTCCTGACCAATCATCATGGGCCGTTGGATTTTTATCCAACGGCTACAAACAGGAGGTCTTTTTAAAGTTATAATAAGAGTGTAAAAGGGCCCTTTTCTGAGACCTAGTAAGTAGTCGGGATATATTATTGGTAGTAATCATATCTTAAAAAGAATTCCAAGTCAAGTTTTTGAACTCCCTTTTCCATTGCAAATTGATTCCATTTATCAACGGAACTTGTAAACCAACCATCTAGTGGAACGCATTCCTTGAATTCTTCGACCATTGGGCCTTTGTGTTGTTCCATGACACGATTCACCTAATTGATGTATCTATAGATTTCCATGTCTCTTAAATTCCGTTTGAGGGCTATTAAACCTATCACATTTTTATTAAGATGATAGTTACCATTGTTAGGTACTCAAGCTCAAGTGAAGAGCCCAACCCAAAAGATTAGTCCAGTAAGTGGGAGGATCCCAATGACTTAAGTACCACTACATCATTTCTGATGTAGCCGATGTGGGATCATAACATCACACCACCCTTCGGAAGATCCGACGCCCACGATGGCCCTTACTTTGGTGGCTTTCACTCTTAATGGCGGCACATCCTTTGGTCGTCCCGTTAAGGTAGCCATTTTCAGGTCGCCCCCTCCGCAGCGTCGGGAACCTAGGCTCTGATACTAATGTTAGGTACTCAAGTTCAAGAGAAGAGCCCAGTAGGTGAGAGGACCTCAAAGACTAGTCCAGTAGGTGAGAGGACCTCAAAGACTTAAGTACCACTACACCATTTCTGATGTAGCTGATGTGGGATCATAACAAGCATCAAAGTTGAGAGTTTAGTAGACATCCACGCGTACTATACCATCGCTTTGAAAGGATATGTTTTTCTCAAGATACAGTCACCTGTATTAGGAAGATAAAATATATAAATCCTAATGAAACCTAAGAATTTGAAAAATTTAGAGGGTATATAAACTATGGGTGTGTTTTTTCATCTCGTTAAGTTTCATTGGACTGGCTAGGATTACTAGTCAATGTAATCCCATGTTTGTTTCTTGCATGGACTAATTTAAATGAGACTAGCAGGGACTCACGCTGACTATGCGCTTCATTAGCCGGTCTTCGCTAAGGACCCCAAAATTAGGTGGACTGCTAAGACCTTCACCCCTCCCATCTATGTCTTCTTCTTCGCTTCGCCCCTACCCCCACGCTTCGCTCCATGTCGACAGAGACTCCATGGTTGGATCGATGTCGCGGCTCTTGTGGCCTCATGGTGCTGGATCTGGGTTCACCGACTGCCTCAACGTGCTGAATATGGGATCAATTTTCTTTTGGAATTGCCCTTCTTTATGTGTTTTGTTGATTGAATTGTTGTGGGTTTGTTTTGGATTGTCTTATTTGGGGATTTTGGCGTCTGGGTTGGTGAAGTTTTGTGGGTTTTTGTACTTAGGTTTTGGCAATTGAGGCAAGTAGTACCTCTCAGACTTTTAGAAATTTTGGATGGGTTTTTGGAACAGATGGGGGATATGCCCTGCAATTCGATGGGTTTGGAACATATGGGTTTTGGAATAGATGGGGTCAAAGTTGCAAAGTACCTGGAATTCGAGAAGAAGAAGAAGGATATGCTCTTTTTTTATTCATATATTAATTTTGATAATAAAAAATTAAAATATAATAATAATTTTTAGTTAATTCATCTTCTTAGTTCGACACTGCACCAAACACTTCACTAAGTTAGTCCAGCTTAGTTTATTCTAAGCCAGTTCAGTTTAGTTCCTGCAGCTAGTCCAGTCCGAGATAGTCCGGTATAACAAACGCACCTTATATGCATATTGGTTATATACACACCACTAAATCTACATATTTATAGTTATACTTTAATATGCCTTTTAACCAAGATCAAAATCAGTTCTTCAAAGGTGGTGTTGTTCATATACTAATTTTTATCTTCCACACACTCTGTTAATTTATCTCTTTTGATTCTTTTCAATTCATTCAATCTGACATCTGAAAATTGAGAAGAGTGTGAAAAGTATCTCTCTGATTGACTAACTCTCTTAAAGTTGTGCTTTACCAACCATTTTTGTTAGCCAAGTCTCCTTCTCTTTCAACCATTTTTGTTAGCCAAGTCTCCTCTTCTTTCTACAAGCAATTTCGGGAAGGGGAATTTGGGAAGTCTGTACCATTGAACTCTGTATCTGTAATTCATCTCCAACCCATTTCTGTATCTGTAATCCATCTCCAACCCATTTAAATCGTATGTGCGCCGCCGGTCCCACTTTATCCAATAATTCATGCAAAGAATTGACCTCCCAAATTCTACCCTCCACTTACCGTTGACTCTCTTTGTTTCAGTGCCGGCCTCAAATTTAGTCGGTATAACCGTGTTGCTCACATGACCAAAATATGTAATAAATAAAAAGTTAAAAATCCGTTGCATTTTGCCCAAACACATTAATAGCTTAACGCGTCTTACTTGCTCTAAAATCTTGATTTAGATAACAATTTTTCTTTTATCACTTAATATTACGGTAAAATAATATTTATTTATATATGAGAGGTTTAATGGTCAATTATCGCCAAAGACGGATTCGAACCACATTATTATGGTTCGCTTATTGTGATACTTAGTCTAGTACCTCATCTCCGTAGTGTAGATAATATTATTTGTTCAAAAAAAAAAAAAATTTCTCTCAAAGGGGTAATGCTAGAGAGACCACATTTTTTCATCAAATTTTGTAAACCAAATGATGTGGATGTTAATGATTGGACTATTACTTAAGTGTTGATTAATATGCTTATTTTCTATTGGTGACACATTATTTGATTTGCAAATTTGGTTTAAAAATTTAATCTTCCTAGCATTATCCCTCTCAAAGTTCGATTCCTAATTTTCCATTGATCATAGTAATTAGTGTTAATATATTTGTATGCGTATATGACTACGTGAATGAAATAGAAACTACACACTTATTAACAGGGTCGGCCCTGAGGGTGGCAGCCGTCTAGGCTCCCACTCCTAAGAGACTCACATTTTATATAAGACACACATATATACATGTGTGTGTATATATAAATTAATTTTACAGACTTTGAGTCATTGTCTAAATATATACAATAGCCCATTGCCTTTGCAGAAATAAGTTTTTCAAAGTTAAAGTTGATAAAATCTTATCTTCGGTCAACTATGTCACAAAAGAAGATTGAATGAGTTAGATATTTTTCAATTGAAAAAGTTGCTAAACTTAATGAGTACATTTACATATGAAAATGCGAGATATGTAATATTTAAGCAATATATTTTTTTGACGAAAATCAGAAAAATCTCGGCCTCTAGTTCAAAGCTCGCCTAGACATATAAACGAATATTTTTTTTTTTTCTCCTTTTGGGTGTGAATGTTTGAATTTATGGTTTATAGATAGTGGGAATTGGCAAGTCAAAAAATCGAAACCCTCACATGGTGAAATGGGGCCAACAATTTTGACCAAAAATATAGGGTCAACAATTTTGGCCAAAAAAAAAGTGGGCCAACAACTTATGTTATGACATTAAGAAAAAACATAACTAATGGTAATGATATGATTACCATCCATGATGTCCCATGCCAACACTAAACTTTCGATCATGACATGGAGAAACCCCATGAAAGTTTTATCTCACGTTAGCATCTTATCCTCCTATAAATTCAATGCTGCAAAAGCTAGAGAAAGTAGCCAACCAAACAACAAAGCCGAAGTCTTTTTCCATCAAACTTTTTCATAAAGTCTGGAATTTTGGAGGGAAACGAAACTTGGGTTCTTGTTGGTTTTTAATTTCAAGCTACTAGCTAGCCAAGTTCCAAGCTGTTCTTCTTCAATGGAGATCAGTTGTGATATTCAGAAAGCTGGCCACAGTTTTAGACGAAGTGGTTCTTCCTTCTGGATTGACAATGGCAGCGGAGTTTTCTCAACGTCTTCGCACGGAGAGGACGATGAGGAAGCTCTCAAATGGGCTGCCCTTCAGAGACTTCCAACGTTTCAGCGCTTGAAGAAAGGCCTGCTCGCTACTCCTCAAGGGGAGACCAACGAAGTTGACGTGAGCAATCTTGAAGTGAAAGAAAGGAAGAATTTGATCGAGCGGTTAGTTGGAGTAGCCGAGGAGGATCATGAGAACTTCTTGTTGAGACTCAAGAACCGCATTGATAGGTGAGAATTCAAAATTTTCGCAACTCTGCGTGTTGCCATCTTCTCGGTTTTTGATAATGATGGAGGTTCTTTTACTTGGTTTTTATCTCAGAGTTGGAATTAATCTTCCGAAAATTGAAGTTAGATTCCAGCATTTGAAAATTGCAGCTGAAGCTTATGCAGGAAGCAGGGCTCTGCCTACAGTTTTTAATTACTGTGTCAATTTAGTGGAGGTAAATGATTAACTACTAGAGTTCCAAGTTCTCCATTGCATGTTTGGACCCGTCTGATAACCATTTCATTTTTAGTTTTAGTACATTCTTACTGAATATTTGTTTTCGGCTTCCTAAGGGTTTGTTGAACTCCGTTCATATTCTTCCTAGCAAGAAAAAGCACTTGTCTATCCTCAAAGATGTTAGTGGGATCATTAGGCCTTGCAGGTGAGAGAACGTTGCAAATTTGGTTCATCTGTGTTTTGTGTTTCGGTCGGAAAATAAAATCTGACTTGGTTGATCATGTGTTTATTGTACAGAATGACACTGCTTTTGGGTCCTCCGAGTTCCGGAAAGACCACTCTCCTGTTGGCTTTGGCTGGAGAGCTTGACCGGGATCTTCAGGTTAAACAACACGAAATCTGGGTTTCTGATTTCCGGTTTTAGCTTCAGGGGTTGCTCTTGGTTTTTGTCACTCGTTTATCTGAGAAAAAAATTGTTGTGCAGTTTTCAGGACGTGTGACCTACAATGGTCACGGCATGCATGAGTTTGTGCCTCAGAGGACTGCTGCCTATATCAGCCAACATGATGTTCATATGGGAGAATTGACAGTCGGAGAAACATTGAACTTCTCTGCAAGATGCCAAGGGGTCGGAGACCGTTATGGTGGGTTTAGAGAACTGACTTCTGTTCAATTTTCAGAATCAAACTGATGACTCTATTAATCGTTGTTGGTTTGAATTATGGCAGAGATCCTAGTCGAGTTAAGTAGACGAGAGAAAGAAGCGAATATTAAGCCGGATGCAGACATAGATATCTACATGAAGGTGAGAAACAAGAAAAGCTACTTAGCAGAACTTAGATATCTACTTGAAAGGTCAATTAGTTAGTTAGTTAGTTAGTGTGTTGTTAATTATGTTTTCGGAATAATCAACAATTTACGTACTGTTAATTCACTGTTTCGGTTAATATAGGCGGTGGCATCAGAAGGCCAGAGGGTACAAGTGGTGACAGATTATACACTAAAGGTAAAATCACCTTTATATTTTGTACTAAGAGAAGGATTTTCTGAAAATTACCCTTTATTGATCAGAAATTCATTTGATTTTTCCAGATTTTGGGATTAGATGGATGTGCAGATACCTTGGTGGGGGATAACTTGATAAGGGGCATCTCCGGCGGACAAAAGAAACGACTCACAACTGGTAGAAACATAATTCTAGTTCTTAATAAAACACATGATTTTCAAAATTTTAAGCGAGCGATTTTGATTAATGAATTATATATAGGTGAGATGTTGGTTGGACCGGCTAAGGCATTGTTCATGGATGAAATATCTACGGGTTTGGATAGCTCAACAACATATCAAATCGTGAATTCGATCAAGCAATATGTTCACATTCTCAATGGGACTGCATTCATCTCACTGCTGCAACCAGCACCTGAGACTTATGAACTATTTGATGACATTGTTCTCCTTTCTGATGGTCACATCGTGTACCAAGGTCCTCGTGAAAATGTTCTTGAATTTTTCGAATCCATGGGGTTCAGATGTCCTGAGAGGAAAGGCGTGGCGGACTTCCTGCAAGAAGTATGTCACTACATAGATGTGGTTTGAGCATTACACATAAAAGTGTCATATTAATTTTCCATGTGTGAATAAATCATAATATTGAATGTTGTAGGTGACATCAAGGAAAGATCAGGAGCAGTATTGGGCAAGCAGAGATGAGCCTTACAGGTTCATCACGGTCGAAGAATTTGTCGAGACATTCCAATCGTTTCACGTCGGGCGCAAACTTAGAGATGAACTCGCAATTCCATTTGACAAGGCCAAGAGCCACCCAGCCGCATTAACAACAAAAAGATATGGCGTTAGTAATACTGAACTGTTGAAAGCTTGCTTTGCGAGGGAGTTCTTGCTCATGAAGAGGAACTCATTTGTCTACCTTTTCAAGCTTGCCCAAGTAATGTTTTCCTTTATTCGACTTACTCCATGCTTCGTGCAAACTTACATGTTTTTAATCTTTATTAAAAGTTTCCTTATTTTCTTTAGCTCTCAATCTTGGCTATGATTACAATGACATTGTTCCTACGAACTGAGATGCATCGCAATTCAGTAGATGACGGGGTAATTTATGCTGGTGCTTTGTTCTTCTCCCTGGTTGCTGTTATGTTCAATGGACTGGCAGAGCTTTCAATGACTGTTACAAAGCTCCCGGTATTTTATAAGCAGAGAAACCTCCTCTTCTTTCCGCCGTGGACATATACCCTTCCCTCGTGGATCCTAAAGATCCCTATCACCTGTGTTGAAGTTGTGGTTTGGGTATTTATGACCTATTATGTCATCGGATATGATCCAAATGTCGGAAGGTAAAAATAACTAGAAAATTCTCCTACCTTTTTCATGTTTTCTCCATCCGAAATGATAAATATTTATGCACATTATGCAGGTTGTTTAAGCAATGGCTTCTACTCCTACTCATTAATCAGATGGCTTCGGGGTTGTTCCGATTCATTGCTGGAGTTGGTAGAAGCATGACTATTGCAAGCACATTCGGATCGTTTGCACTTGTCATGCTTTTCTCCTTGGGTGGTTTTGTTCTGTCAAGAGGTATAACAGTAAAAAAAAAAAAAAAAAAACTTACTGTTTCATTACATACTGGTATTTGAACTTGTATATTTATCTTTTGGTTTGGATGGCGCAGTCGATATAAAGAAATGGTGGATGTGGGGCTACTGGATATCGCCTTTGATGTACGGACAGAATGCAATAGTAGTCAATGAGTTCCTCGGAAAGAGTTGGAGACATGTAATTCCTTTGAAAATTCATTTCAAACATTCTAGTTTTTGTGTTTTGTCCCCAATTCATATTCTAAGTTCTTTTTTACCTTGAAGGTTCTTCCGAACTCAACGGAACCATTAGGAGTCGCTGTTCTGAAGTCACGCGGATTCTTCACAGAGCCTCGTTGGTATTGGATTGGCGCGGGAGTATTGGCTGGATACATGCTTATATTCAACTTCTTTTTCACTTTGGCTCTCACTTATCTAAAGCGTGAGTACTTTCGTCTTAATTCTTTGCATCAAATCTTCGAAGCGACAGTTAACTCAGAATATATAAACACTGTGCAGCAATTGGGAAGCCACAGGCTGTTAAGTTGGAAGATCCTATCTCGACTCCTCAAATTAGTAGAGGTAATATATCTTACATTCATGGATGTAGCTTTTGTGTGCAATTGTCTATCCGGCATAAATTTTTTGATCTTTTTGACAAAACCAAATTTTGTGGGTGTACAGAAAATGGAAATGGAAGTAACTCCTCCAGGTCTTCCTCAATTACAAAAGAAGCTACTAATGACGCAAATGGTAACAAGAAAAGAGGAATGGTCCTTCCGTTCGAACCACATTCCATCACCTTTGATGAAATCACATACTCCGTGGACATGCCACAGGTGATGTATATGCAACCAAAGTAAAATGTGTCTGACACTTGACAAGCTTGTGCAAATCCAAAATTGTGACACATTTCTTTGAATCGAAATTGCAGGAAATGAAGAATCAAGGTGTTCCCGAGGATAAACTGGTGCTTATTAGGCGTGTGAGTGGTGCTTTTAGGCCTGGTGTTTTGACAGCTCTAATGGGAGTGAGTGGGGCTGGTAAAACAACTCTAATGGACGTACTAGCCGGTAGAAAAACTGGAGGATATATTGAGGGAAATATCACAATTTCCGGGTACCCAAAAAAGCAGGAATCGTTTGCCCGGATTTCTGGATATTGTGAGCAGAATGACATCCACTCTCCTCATGTTACTGTCTATGAATCCTTGATGTACTCAGCATGGCTGCGTTTATCTTCAGAAATCGATTCTGAAACCAGGAAGGTTGGTATTCGAGCTTTGTAAGCTTAAATTTAATTCCTTATGAACTGATGGAAAATTAGGTCCAGTTATTAAGGCAACTACTGGCCTCATTGTCATTATGTTTCATAAACTTGAACATGATTGCAGATGTTCGTTGAGGAAGTTATGGGACTTGTGGAGCTAAATCCGTTGAGGCAAGCACTAGTAGGGTTGCCTGGTGCGAGCGGTCTTTCAACTGAGCAGCGTAAGAGGCTGACCATTGCGGTTGAACTAGTGGCTAACCCCGCAATAATATTCATGGATGAACCGACTTCAGGCTTGGATGCAAGAGCTGCAGCCATTGTTATGCGAGCAGTTAGGAACACCGTGGACACTGGAAGAACAGTCGTCTGCACCATCCATCAGCCAAGCATTGACATATTTGATGCTTTCGATGAGGTGAAAATCAAAATCTTCTTTGATACAAATTGTTTGAACTTTGAACTCTATTTTGACTGGTCTTTTCTACTCGAGTATGATATATGTAACATATTGTTGCAGCTATTCCTACTGAAGAAAGGAGGACAAGAGCTCTACGTAGGACCATTAGGCCGCCATTCTTGCAATTTGATCAAGTACTTTGAGGTATAGTGAATGAAGAAATTTCAAGCCTTGATAGCTTTATAATTGTTGAAGGTTTTCTAATGCATGCACATTAATATCTAGGGGATCGATAACGTCAGTAAAATTAGGGATGGCTACAATCCAGCAACATGGATGTTGGAAGTCACTTCGTCAGCCAAAGAAATAGCTATGGAGATTGATTTTGCTGAAGTGTATAAGAAATCAGAACTGTACAGGTTTGTTTATTACCTATTGGCCTAAGAAACCATTTACAAAAGAATGTCTCTCTTCGTAAACCAGATTTGTTGAGAAAATGTACTTATATATGGCATAATTGCAGGAGAAACAAAGCACTTATTGCAGAACTAAGCAACCCTGCTTCTGGTTCTAAGGATCTTCATTTTCCTACTCAATACTCTCTGCCCTTTTTATCCCAATGCGTAGCTTGCTTATGGAAACAACAATGGTCCTATTGGCGCAATCCGCCATACACGGCCATCAGGTTGATCTACACAACCATCGTAGCATTGATGTTCGGGACAATGTTCTGGAACCTTGGCTCCAAAACGTAAGTCACAATGCCTCGCACATAAAAGATAAATATATTCTAACCAATATGTTTTGCTTCCAAATGTAACTGTGAAACTTTTGAGTACAGAACGAAAGAAAAGGATCTCTTCAATGCAATTGGTTCAATGTACGCTGCTGTTCTCTTTCTCGGTATCAAAAATTCCACAACGGTGCAGCCTGTTGTGGACGTCGAAAGAACAGTCTTCTACAGAGAACGAGCTGCTGGAATGTATTCTGCCTTGGCATACGCCTTTGCACAGGTGACTAATCATACATTTTACCTAAGACTAGCCTATATTAAATTTAATTTATACGATTACTTGCATTATTTATCTTATCTTATGCCAAGTTTCCATATTTCGTTGCAGGTTACAATTGAGATCCCTTATGTTTTTGTACAAGCCCTTGTCTATAGTGTCATAGTTTACGCAATGATCGGGTTTGAATGGACTCTGGCTAAATTCTTGTGGTACTTATTCTTCATGTATTTCACATTTTTGTACTTCACCTACTATGGCATGATGGGAGTGGCCTTGACGCCGAACCAACACATAGCCGCTATAAATTCCAGCGCATTTTACGCAATATGGAATGTCTTCTCGGGGTTCATAATCCCACGGACTGTAAGTGTTGCTTTGCCCTTAGTTCCTAACTTATGCAGGCTTTGATGTCCGTAGAAGTTAAAACATATACTGATGTTTTATTTTCTGATCCTGCAATTTTCATTCGTGTTCATTTCGCCAACGGCAGAGGATTCCTATATGGTGGAGATGGTACTATTGGGCGTGTCCGATGGCCTGGACCTTGTACGGACTGGCTACATCGCAGTTTGGAGATATACAGGACGAGCTCGAGACGGGTGCAACAGTGGAGGAATTCATGAGGCAGTACTTCGGTTTCAAGCAAGAATTTATCGGAGTGGTTGCAGCTGTGGTTGTTGGATTCGCTCTACTCTTTGCACTTATCTTTGCCTTGTCCATCAAGATGTTGAGTTTCCAGAGGAGATGAATATTTTGTTGCTTGTACATCAAGAATGCAGGAACTGCTTTGATCTTATGTGCAACTTTTTGTAATTGGTCAATCCCTTCCTAAGTTTATAAATGTTATAATTCTTTTGGTACAAACACTCCAATGAATGGAGATAGAGCTAAGATACAACACTATCATAGCATAAATATAAACAATTTAATATTAAAATTGAAGTGTTAGATTTAGTATTTAATCCGAATTTTATAAAAAAAAAATATTTCTTTTATTCAAGTTAAATTCTAATATAATTTTAATTAAGTACTAGAGAGAATTCAAACTTGAGTACATAGTAGAGAGCACACTCTTCTAACCAACCTCTTTAAACTAATATGTTTAATCAACCAAAAAAGGGGGCGTTTTGATATAGGCGCCTCGTTTTTTAATTTTTTAGATTAAACATACGCTCCTTTTGAAAATTTGATCAAACATTTTCCTAAAATTTTGGTTATTAATTTTAGTTTTTCACATAAGTTCAATTTTGTTTAGAATTTTAGTTTTTCACGACTTCTCTTGGACATTTCGTTTTTTTTTTTTTTTTTTTTTTTCCTATTATCCCTATGTTTATGCATTTATTATCCATCTTTATGCATTTTTTTATTGTTTGTTATGATTTTTACTTTTTTTTTTTTTTTTGTGAATATAGTAGGATATTTATAAAAAAAAAATTGTTAGATTTTATTATTTAGAAGACCCAACACATAATAAAGATTTGTTTGATTATATAGCTACATCTAATTACCTATAATATAGACACATTTAATTTTATAGTGGATTTGATTTTTTGTATTTCTCGGTAAATTTGGAATGTAAATGTTCCAAAAAGAGTTATTTGATAGAGACATTTGGTTTTGTGGTACATTTGGGATTTTTTTTGTTCATTTGGAATCTAAACGTACCAAAAAGGTTATTTGACAATGGGCACACTTGGTTTTATGGTACATTTGGTTTTTCTGTACATTTGAAATCTAAACGTACCAAAAGGGTTACATAACAATAGGTACATTTGGTTTTATGGTACATTTGAATTTTTGGTACATTTGGTTTCTCGGTACATTTGAAATCTAAACGTAGCAAAATTCGATACTTTTGTTCTCAAATGTACCATAAATTTTAAGTATATTTTTTTTATATATCTATATGTGAAAAAAATATGTATTGAAGACTTTTTATTGAGACATTTTTGATGGAAGGATATTTTTTTTTTTTAAATACTGATAATAAGGAAATGAGGAATTAGTTAATTAATCTTTTATTTATTTTATTAAAAAAATATCATTTAACGCGTAGAAGGGGATTGACGAAATTAAATTCCTATATTATAGGCAATAGTTGCTAAGCTATCTTATGCCTCTACATAAATGCATTTAAATTAATGATATGGAAATTAAATAAATAGAAAATTATTGAGATGACAATTGATCAAAGCACCTTAATCAAATCTTTAAAAGGGATGAATGTTTAATCTAACAACTATAAAAAATATATAGGGCATTCTAATTTTCCCGTTTAAATATGATTACCCCATTCTAACTAATACCGAGACTTTTTGTGGTAAAACCCCACACCTGATGGACTGGGCAGGTGGTAAAGTTGGGGACATTATCGGTGTCGTTAGAGTGAGACCCCTGGGCTCGTTGATCTAAAAAAAAATTCAACATGGTATCAGAGGCCTCGGTTATGGGCTCGTCACAAGTAAGTGTGGGCTTAGAAACAAGCTTGGATTCTTAACATAGAGCCAGCTCTCTGAGTTTTTAAAGGGCACTTCCTGAAAAGACTGAAAACAAGTCTAGACTCCATTGGAGCCGACCTCTGAGTTTCAATTGCCGATGTGTGGACCTTCACGTGTGAACCACTAAATGAGGTTACACGTGAGAAGGCGTGTTAGCAGTCTCACATCGGTGGAGGTAAAGAAAAGCAATAACTTTAAATAGGATTACCCCACTCTAATTAATACCGATGCATTTTTGTGGTAAAACCCTACACCTAACGGATTGGCCAGGTGGTAAAGTTGAGAATAATATTGGTATCATTACTCATTAGAGTGGGCCCCCTAGGCCCATTGATATAAAAAATTTCAACATGGTATCAGAGCCAAGGTTCATGTCTGTGCAAGCTAATGAGCTTGTCACCAATAAGGAAATAATCCAGGACTCTTAACATAGAGCCGGCCTCTGAGTTCCATTGAAAGTAAGTCTGGACTATTAACATAAAGCCGACTTCTGAGTTTCAATTGGCGATGTGTGAATCTATGCGTATAAACCACTAAATGGGGTTACATGTGAGGGGGAGTGTTGAAATCCAACATTGGTGGGTGAAAAAGAAAATCATGGGTTTAAATATGATTACCCAACTCTAACTAATATTGAGATATTTTTTTGATAAAACCTTACATCTGACAGGTTGGACAGATGGTAAAGTTTGAGAGAGTATCAATGTTATCAAAGTGAGGCGCCTGGGACCACGGATGCAAAAATCCAACATGCATATCGTCCACACTATTTCCTTTGGGTAGCTTTCTTTGATGAATTTGTATGCCGTGGAGTGGATGATTCCCTACCGTCCACTCAGCAATCATAACACATTCCGCTCCAATTTCTCAATTTTTTAGAAAATTCGAATTGAATCTTTGAAAAAAAAAAAGAGAAGCGATTCATCTTCTCATTTGTTTTTATTTTTATTTTTTCTTGGAAATCCAAGGCATCTTCATCTCCCTCGTTTTTCTGCCATAATTTTGAGGAACAAATAAGAAAAACAGCAGAAGATGAGTGGGTTGAAGCCAATGGACGCTGAGCAACTCAGAGAGAATGCCCACAAAATGGTAGATTTCATTGCTGATTACTACAAAACCATTGAGGATTTCCCTGTCCTCAGCCAAGTTCAGGTTTCAACTCTCAATCCCATCTCTCTCTCTCTCTCTCTCTCTCTCTCTCTCTCCCTCTCTCTCACAGTTTTCTTTTACGAGCAATATTCCACTTTAAACTAATTTATACCGTTAGAAGGGGATTCAAACTCGGTGCACTGGGTGGTTGTTGTGTTGCACATCCTTTCAACCAATATGGCTATGCACACGCGTTCCTTTCTCTCTTATATTTTAAATGCAAAGCCAATTTGAACTCTGAAGAAATCTCTATTTCTTCCGTTTATCAGTGTTGGCATTAGGTTTTGTGAAAACTTTTCAAAGTTTGAATCTAAGTATTGGAAGTATTCCACATATATTGGCACAGATGATGACTCAGTTAATTCAAGTTTTTCCGTTGTTATAACTTTAGTCGCATTTTGCAGCCTGGATATCTTCGTGATCTTTTACCGGATTCTGCGCCTACTTATCCCGAGTCTTTGCAACAAGTTTTCGATGGTGAAATTTCTAATAGGGTTCTTATGTTCTAGATTTCCTTGCATACCTATTGCAAATGTGTATACAAAAGAAAATTCATGGCCTGATTATATATGTTTGATTTATATGACTCATGTGACATAAACATATGTGAAGAGCAAACTTTTATGTGGTTGCAGACATTCAGGCTAAGATTTTACCAGGGGTAACGCATTGGCAGAGCCCAAATTTTTTCGGATACTACCCTTCAAACAGCAGTGTTGCCGGATTCCTAGGCGAGATGCTAAGTGCAGGCCTTAACATTGTGGGGTTTAGTTGGATAACTTCTCCAGCAGCAACTGAACTTGAAATGATCGTCTTGGATTGGTTTGCTAAAATGCTTAAACTTCCTGAAGAATTTCTTTCAGCAGGTGAGATGATTGTTCTCTATACAACTATATTTTTTTAATGAATTTCTCATAAAAAATTGTGCTTTTTCTCCTTTATCAATAGATGAAGAAAGATATTTCTTCAACCGTTGAGCTTCTGGACTTATAGTCAGATATATTGTTGCAGGACAAGGCGGTGGAGTGATACAAGGCACAGCTAGTGAAGCAATTCTGGTTGTACTATTGGCTGCTCGTGATAGGATTTTGAGGGCAGAAGGAAAAGAAGCCCTTGAGAAGCTTGTTGTGTATGCATCTGATCAAACACATTCAGCTTTGCAAAAGGCTTGTCAGGTACCTTCCTTATGTGCTCTAGTATCAACATATTTGTATATATTGTAAACACTTAAATTCAGCTTGCTATATTGATAATATCTTTCATTTTTAATGATTTTTATTGTTTAACGGCAGATAGGGGGAATCCATCCTGAGAATTGCAGGATGCTGAGTACCGATTCCTCTACTAACTATGCCCTTTCTCCCAATGTACTTAATGAGGCGATTTCAAATGACATCGCGGATGGTTTAGTTCCATTTTTCTTATGTGCAACAGTAAGATACAAAGAAACTTCAGATCCTAAGCATGTTTCCATTTTGTTCTTGAAATGTTCATTAACGGGATAAATTTTGGTTTAAAAACAAATATTCGAACTATTTAGAATAATGGAATAAGTTTACCACATTCATAAAATTAGAATCCTAATTAACTAAAGAAACTTTGCATCTGTACTTTTAGGTTGGTACTACTTCATCAACGGCTGTTGATCCTTTGCTAGAACTGGGAAAGATTACTAAGGTAACAAATGAATCGTCTAATCTGCTTTATGGTTTATCAATTTTATGCAAAAACTCTTTTAATACAAAGATCGTGTACATTAAACTTTTGTGACATACACTTGTCCATAATTGTAATTCTTTGCATTTTCTCAGAGCAATGGAATGTGGTTCCATGTGGATGCTGCATACGCTGGTAGCGCTTGTATATGTCCTGAATACCGACACCACATTGATGGTGTTGAAGAAGCCGACTCATTTAACTTGAATGCACATAAATGGTTTCTTACGAACTTTGATTGTTCGCTGCTCTGGATCAAGGTATGTCATTATGCGGTTGTGCACATTGTTCATCTGCTAATTACTTTGTAGTACTTCCTCCAGGTTTTGCCAACTGCTACTCTCTCTACGATCCACATGCAGTTCTGAAGAAATTGCGCAATACCATTATCATTTTCTGCATTCACGATATGAACTTTGAGAACTGCCCAAATAGTTCTACATGAATTGTACTTCCATGCAGTCAACTTGTAATGGAAACGTGTGATCCTGTGGGAAATTAATATGCTCGTTCATTAATTGTCGGAGATTTAGCATGACAATTTTGCCTTGTGACAAAATATCTGTTTTGTGTGACACCGTTTTGCTATCGTTTTCCAGTTCTTGTGATTGATTAATAGACTTATTTACTTATAACAGGATAGAAACGCTTTGGTCCAGGCGCTGTCTACAAATCCTGAGTTCCTTAAAAACAAGGTAATTTTCTCCTAAATTATCTTCTTTACTATTAGCTATGGGTATTTCACACTAGCGTTTTCTCCCTTCTGCACTTCTTCCCTTGTTTCCATCCCTTAATTCTCCCTTGATTATTACGTTGTCGATCCTGCAGGCCTCTGAAGCAAACCTGGTTGTGGATTACAAAGATTGGCAAATTCCACTTGGACGTCGGTTTAGGTGTGCCTTTGAACATTTTTTTCACATATATAGTTAGATTGGTCTTTTGAGTACTCAAAACTCATATATGCCACCTAGTTGGGAGAAAATCAATATATTTACTTTCGTAAGGTTCCCAAACGCGGCAATATAACTCTCCGTTGTACTGCGCTCAGTGACATTGGGTTGTCTTAGCTCTAGTTTGGTACTGAGGTAATTCTGGAAAAAAAACCAAAAATACAAAGCTGTAAAATCCAGCTTCGAAAAACCAGTTTTTTTTCACATCTGTTTTACATAAAAGTTTATCAAACACTATAATACAGCCTTTTTTTTTTTTTTTTTTTTTTTTTTTTCAAAAGCACTTTTACAAAAAAGTTTACCAAACACTCTGCTGCTTTATTTCATAATTGCTTATTCTCACAGCACATTAGAAACAGTTTTTTTTTCAAAGCATAGCAATACCAAACCAGCCCTTATTAGTACAGAGATCATTTAGAGTAGAATCTCTCTCTTTAAGAAGGTAAGCTAATGTCGAGCCTGGTAGTGTGGACTTATAACTAAGTAGAGGATTAAAGTGATTTGTTGCTTGGATGAAGCCTAACTAGGTGAGGTTATGATGGTCTTGGTCTGTTTGGTGAAATCACACAATGCGCATCCTTAAGCCCTCGGGTTAGTAGGGTCCCCCATCCACCATGATTGGACACCTAATAAAAAAAAAAAAAAAAAGTAAAAAAAAAAAAGAATGTAAGTTAATAAACTAACACATTAAAGCTAATATCTGAGTGTTATATATCGACTGCTGCTTCCAGATCACTAAAACTATGGATGGTGCTAAGACTTTATGGTCTGGAGAATCTACAATCCTACATAAGAAACCATATCGATTTGGCTAAATGCTTCGAAGATCTTGTTGCTCAAGACTCCAGGTTTGAGGTAATTAATGGTATTCCTAGTGAAGTTTCTTGTTTGACTACTATATTTCATTACAAGTTGAATGCTGCAATATTATGAACATTTACCTTGTTGATAATTCACCATAACTGGCAGATTGTTACTCCCCGAATATTTTCGTTGGTTTGTTTCCGTCTTCTACCCCCTCACAACGATGAAACTTATGCGACGAAACTGAACCATGACCTACTAGATAATGTAAACTCGACTGGAAAAATTTTCGTTTCTCACACGGTAAGCTCACTATTTGGTATCGTTGACACCTTTTTTCTGTTGTAAATTCGCAATTCCTGATGATACCAACATGTTATATATGCAGGTCTTGTCAGGAAAGTACGTATTACGTTTTGCACTAGGAGCTCCATTGACTGAGGAGAGGCATGTGCTTGCAGCATGGAAGCTTTTGCAAGAGGAGGCTTCTGCCCTCCTTGCACCTCTTTAGTTTTTAGCATATGATTTATTTCTGTCTAACCCTAAACTATATTATGCAAATGTGGGTTATTGGTCAAAGCAGTGTGACGGTCTCTTAGTATAAATTAAAGTAGTTTTAAAAAACTATATAATAAATAAAAAAGTGCTCAAAGCTCTTATTTATACAAATAAGAAATCCTAAGTAAATTTACAAGAAGAGCGGTGGAAGTGAGGGGAATAAATAAGAAGAATTAATGGAAAGATCTTGAAAGTCAATATAACTTAGGGTCAGTTGATAACCATTTTTTTTTATTTTTTGGCTTTTACTTTGGTGCTTGATATATGAGGAAATATATGTGAAGAACAGTGAAAACCAAAAACTAAATACGAAATGGCAGTCAAACAAACCCTTAAAATAGTTTTTGGCTTTTGATTTTTAGTTTTTAGTTTTCATTTTACGTACTGTCTTATACATATATTCTACCTTTGTCCTCTATCAGTCATCCACTCTAGCTTTTACATCCCTCCTTCCTCTTATGTATTTTTCAAAAATAAAAACTAATAACTAACATGAACAATAACTAATAACTAAAAATGAAATAATATTAGTTATGATCTCTGAGATTTGCATAACTTCTCATGTTGGTCTCTGAGATTTGAAATCTATATGATTGGTCCCTAAGGATGTAGTCAAATTAGGATTTGACATGATTTTAATGGACTTTAAAATCAGAGGGTAGTCAATTAGGGTTTTAGAAAATGATTTTAAAAGACTTTGAAATCATGGTGTAGTCAAATTAGGATTTAAGAAGATTTTAAAAATACATCCAAATCCAGAGATAGTCAAATGAGATTTTAAAAGACATTTTTAGACTGATTCTAAATCTATGGGTATTCAAAAAATAAAGATTTGTTAATATTTCATGAAGAAATGGATTTCATTGGATTTAAGAGCTTGAAGTATATATACCCAACACCAAATACAATCCCACCTCAACCCCTAGGATTTCTTTCAAGCTTATGTTCCATTCTCTCTCTTCGGCCCTCACTTCTCAGCCCTAAGCAGCAAGAGAACTACTTCACTGGTCCATATACTGGTGAATCAATACTCACTCGCACATCTTTGACCCTTTCCACTATTGTTCTCTATATTTTTATGCCTCAATTTGATAAAGGGTCGGTTAAACTCATTGAATCTGCCATGGAAGTGGTAAGTTTGTCAATAGAGTTCCAGATTGACTTGAGCTACGGAAATATACCATTTCAAATCAAACCCAGACGTTTGATTACCAATCCAATCTGCAAAGTAAGACCAAAATTCAAAACCCACCATCTATAATGTAAGAACATATCGACCCACTGGTAAAAAAATCAAAACCAAAGAAGAAGAATTTGATTTGCACCTAAAAATCCAATTGAATCACTCGACCATGCTCCGAATTGAATTTGAATAAAAAACAATCATTTTTCAAGTAGACAGAAAATGGATAAGACAATTAAAAAGTGTAAATTGGGTTGACAGGCCGGCTTGAAAAAGAAAGCAGCCGCACAATCATGTTTTAGGGCACGGAGGGAGAAAATGGTTTTTCTTTTGTTATTTGAAAAAAAAAAAACAATCTAATAAAGATAAATGAAAAGAAAAGACTAATGCAAATTCATCAAAATCTACAAATAAAATTCATACAAATCCACAAAAATCTATAATATAAATTCATATAAATCTGTCAAAATCTATATAGAATTGTAAGTACATTAAAATCCTTTGAAATCTGTCATTTAAAAAAAAAATCAATTAAAATCCTCTAAAATCCAAATTGACTAAACCCTCTAAGTTTGTCAACTATCAATCATTTTGATTATTTCGTAAAAAAATCTCCATTATACAAGAATAAAATGACCAAAATGCCCTTAATTTTTGTCAAATCATTTTGGTCTATTATTTATTAAATTGAGGGTATATTTGTCATTTTGATCCTTATTTAACGTAATATTGAACAGAAAGACCAAAATGATTGATGGTGGACAATCTTATGGACCACTTCTATTGATTTCAAATCTCAGGGACCAAAGTGATGTGTTATGTAAATCTCAGAGACCATTTTGACTAAAAACCCAATAATATTCAAACAATGGAGTAGAAATCAATATTCTCTTTTGTTGCATCTTCCAGCATGAATGGTATATCTGTTTCCTAGTGTGTCTCTGTTTCCTAGCCGACACACTTCTATACTAACACAAACACTCGTTTTAAAACATTACACGGAAATAATCTGATTCATTCATTTTCGATTCCTATTTGAACCTGTTTGCAGGGTGATGGTAAAAGTTTATTTTTCAGAAACTGCTACCACTTTTTATACGAAACTGTTAGCTTGAAATACGTTCAAAATACATATCGAAATGCAGTAATTTTTAGATTAATATTTGATTTGTGGAGTAATAAAATTACAGATGTTTTATCTCAAGCTAAAAGAAATCATTAAAATTACATATCGCAATGCACAAGTTTAATGTGCCAGTGCCATCACATTCACTTCAACAATCCAAATCATATCTTTTCGTTTGGTAGATTTTGTGGAACACGTTGCTTCCATCTTTTAGACAAATGTTAACCACATATGTCACTACCAACTTTCACTATCGATCTTTATCACAATTGATCCCGTGTATATAATAATTTTTTAGGTAAATTACATAAAACTACCTTAATTATTGGGTCAGTCACAGTTTCATACTCCGTCTTTAAAAAATTTCAATTTCATACCTCATCTATGAATTTGTTACAATTTCATATCTTCCGTCAGTTGTCTGTCAATTCCTCCATTAAATATTAACATGGCTTGAAACAGGACCCACTTTCTATTAAAAAAGTAATTAAATATTAAAAAAAATTAATTAAATATTAACTAAATATTAAAAAATAAAAAAAAACCAAAAAAAATCCAAACCCACACCCAGATCCCCTTCCCATCTTCCCCATTGACATGTGTTCCTCACCCTCCTCGCCCTCCCTCCCCCCCCCCCCCAACAAAAACCTTCCTTCCAAACCCAGAACCCCACCCCCACCTCCCCCGCAACCCCCCACCCTTTTTCTCTCTCTCGAGCCTCCCAACCACCTCCCTTTCCTCCACTCTTCGAACTCGACCCCTCTCTGCCCAACCCGACCATCCATCTAGACGACAATCCCAAACCCCCCTCACCACTAGTAGCAGCAATGACATCATGATTGTCACCAAGATCGTGATCCACATCGTTACACCCAGATTGTGATTAGCTCCAACTAGGGTGAGCAAGATAGGTCTAGTGAAGGTAATGGTCGTAGAGCTCCTAGTACTCAAGGACCAGTTAAGGTGGTCCGACTTCGACGAGAATGAAGGGTTAGGTGGGGTGCGACGATCTGGACAATCTGGGTTCAGATTTGTTTCTGATTGTTTTTATTTTATTTTAATTTTTTAAGTTTTGAATGGGAGGGAAGGTGAAGAGAGTGGAAGAGATGGAGGTGGTTGGGAGAAGAGGGGTTGCAGGGGAAGGGGGTCGGGTTCTAGGTTTGGAAGGAAGGTTTTGGGGGGCGGGGAAGGGGATCTGGGTGTGGGTTTGGATTTTTTTTATTTTAATTTTTGTTAATATTTAGTTAATATTTAATTAATTTTTTTTAATATTCAATTAATTTTTTAATAGAAAGTGGGTCCCGCCTCAAGCTACATCAGCATTTAATAGAGGAATTAACAGACAACTGACGGAAGGTATGAAATTGTAACAAATTCGTAGATGAGGTATGACATTGACATTTTTTAAAAACAGGATATGAAACTGTGATTGACTCAATAATTGAGATAGTTTTATGTAATTTAACTTTTTTGTCGACATATAACAAAATTATTGTTACTTATTTCAGATTCTTATTTTTATAAATTCAACATCAACGGCAGAAAAGGTCCGCACTTTGGTGATAATTGCATGAAAAACTATTTTCTAGCTAGGCATTTGCGGCATGTAGAACGTTCATATATGTGTGTGAAAAATGTTGTCCCTTATCCTTATGCATGTTGAAGAGCGCTATCACCATCACATTTATGATTGGCGAAAATAGAAAGCAACATTTCACAAGCCTTGTGGTTGGACGGACGTTATATATGGTACCCTAACCCTACCCTTTTTCCTGCCGTACAAAAATCGGGGTCACCTTGATCATGATTGGCATCTCACCGACAATGAATATTTGTTACTTCTATCATTGATGCCGTGTGTGACATCCCACATCATTCAGGGGAGTGATCCTTGTATGTATATTCTCATCTCTACCTAGCACGAGTTCTTTTTGGGAGCTCACTGGCTTTGGGTTCCGTAGAAACTTCGAAGTTAAGTGAGAATGGGGCTAGAGCAATCTCATGATGGGTGACCCACTGCGAAGTTGCTCGTGAGTTCCCAAAAACAAAACCGTGAGGGCGTGGTCGGGGCCCAAAGCGGACAATATCGTGCTACGGTGGTGGAGCTGGCCCGGGGAGTGATCTGCCTCGGGCCGGGATATGACAATATGGTATCAGAGCCTAACCCTGGTCGTGGTGTACCGACGAGGACGTCCGGCCCATAAGGGGGGTGGATTGTAACATCCCACATCGCCCAGGGGAGTGATCCTTATATGTATATTCCCATCTCTACCTAGCATGAGGCCTTTGGGGAGCTCACTGGCTTCGGGTTCTATAGGAACTCCGAAGTTAAGTGAGAAGGGGGTTAGAGCAATCCCATGATGGGTGACCCACTGGGAAGTTGCTCGTGGGTTCCCAAAAACAAAACTGTGAGGGCGTGATCGGGGCCCAAAGCGGACAATATCGTGCTACGATGGTAGAGCGGACCCAGGAAATGATCTCCCCCAGACCGGGATGTGACACCGTGTGCACTACTCTCTACAGAGAGAGCTCAAATCTTTGATTTCATGATCGTCTAAGCTTAAAATGGCAGGGTCTACCAGAAGAAGTTTAGATAATCACATATTAAAACTTTGAGGTTTGATAGTGTAAATAGCTAGATTATATATATATATATAAAGTGTAATGAATTCCAACAGCAAAAGCGGCATAGAAATGAGTTCTTCTACAATAGGCTGGGATTGACGTCAAATTTTAACATATACATCGTTTACATACATGTATAAATAGTGTTATGAGTTTGTCATCGCTAAATTTTCAACAAAATAGAATGTCTAAAACTAAAAGTGATGAGTTTTTAATGTAAATTTTAGAATCATATGGATTTAGTTGTGCATTTATAGCTACTCTTTAAGATGTTGCTTGTTACCGCGACTAAACGGGATAAGAAATTCAAAGGCAAACAAACTCATGAGTAGCGTCGTAACATGTTGAGATTATGCTCTTCAAAAGAATGTCGAGATTATACTCTTCAAAAGAAGAACACGTTATACCGTGTGATGCAATCTCTGTCCGCACACTGATCAATACTTTTGTTTTGACGCTTTTGACCATTACTAGATTCAACCATTTGGATAAGTATGATGCCAAGGCAAAGTCCAAAACCAATGCAGCTGGATGAAGCTGCACGTTAACCATTCTTAAGGCTGGTTTGATATTGCTGTACTTAAAAAAAAAAAGTTGATTCTGTTGTACTGTAAGAATAAGTAATTATGAAATAAAGCAGCAGAGTGTTTGGTAAACATTTTTGTAAAAGTGTTTTTGAAAAAAAAAGTAGTATTATAGTGTTTGGTAAACTTTTATGTAAAATAGATGTGAAAAAGCCGGTTTTTCAAAGCTAGGTTTTACAGCTTTTTGTTTTTGGTTTCTTTTCACCCAAAACTGTGAAAAAAAGCTGAAGTTGAATGTTTACCAAACACCAAAACAGTTCCCAGCTTTTTTTTATACCAGCTTTTTTCAGAATCACCTCAGTACCAAACCAGACCTTAATCAGCCCATGGACCTAAAACAGTTCTCATGCATTCAAGTACAAATTTTTTTACTTAAAAGTTAATTTATCTATATTTAACATATAAATTCAGGTAAATTATTTTACACACAAGTACATATGGGAAGTGTTATTGGCACTCCAAAAATCTCATTTTACACTCCTCACAACTGTATTTTTCTTTCCAAATATAAAAAGTTTGGAATGTAGAATGAGATTTTTGAAGTGTCCATAACAATTCTCATACATATAATAAAAATAAGGGTTATTATACAAAATGGTCCCTAAGATTTGCATGATCAATGGAAATGGTCATTGAAATTGAAAATCAATAGAAATGGTCCCTGAGATTGTCCACCATCCATGATTTTGGTCATTACGTTAAAAACTCTTTGGGCAATTTTCAAAGCTTCATAACTTAATCGATTCTTAACCAAATTCGACCCATAATATATCAAAATGAAGATAAGAAAGTGTAGAACAAGATTATACTATTTGAAAGCCCAATGATTGCCGGAGATGGCCGGAAAATAGCCTGAAAGGTGACTGGTCCGCGGGAAAACTGGAAAACTCGCTGGAAACTGGGTAAACTTTAAACGTTCATAACTTCTTCAATACTCAACGAAATCGAGTGATTCAAAAACAAAAATCATACTTCTCAACGAGATGAAGAGAATGATATATTTCTTTACTGCTAACTCGCTGTGGTTTGGCTGGAAAACTACTCGAAAGTGGCTAACTTGAAAATGGTTAGCCACCTTCGAGCCATTGTCCGACCAAACCATGGCGAGTTAGCCTTCAAAAAATGTACCATTCTCTTCATCTCATCAAGAAGTATTATTTTTGTTTTTGAATCACTCGATTTCATTGAGTATTGAAGAAGTTATGAATGTTTAAAGTTTACCCAGTGTCCAGCGAGTTTTCCAGTTTTCCCGCGGACCAGTCACCTTTCAGGCTATTTTCCGACCATCTCCGGTAACCATTGGGCTTCCAAATATGTATAATCTTATTCTACACTTTCCTATCTTCATTTTGATATATATATATAGGTCGAATTTGGTTAAGAAACGATTGAGTTACAAAGATTTGAAAATTGCCCAAAATCGTTTTTAACGGAAGGACCAAAATCATGAATGATGGACAATCTCAGGGACCATTTCTATTGATCATGCAAATCTCAGGAACCATTTTGTATAATAACCCTAAAAAAAAATGTGCCCAATATATGTACTAATACATGCAAGATAATTTACCTACATCATTTCTTATTGTTATTTTATTCAAAATAAGTGAAGAAAGTTAAGGTTCCATCATAAAACAAATTGGCAATATAGGGAGTAGCCCAATCTCTTATAAACCCATGCAAGGTCCATTCTTCCATCAATGTGAGACTTATTCTCAACAATTAGTTTACCTATATTACATATAATTAAATAACTAAATTGGCAATATAGGGAGTAGCCTAATCTCTTGTAAACTCATGCAAGATCCCTTCTTCTATCAATATATGACTTATTCTCAACAATTAGTTTACCTCTATTACATATAATTAAATAACTAAATATAATAAATAAATTATTTTACATGCAATAATAATAATGTTGCCAACATATGTAACTATTTCAAATCCTCCCCCTTTAAATTATTGTAATTGTTTCAAATATTTTCTTTTCTTTTGTGAAGTTAGGCCCACCCATACCTCTTAGTATAAATAATATTGTTTATTAAAAAAAAAAAAAAAATTAGGCGAAGTTTTATTTAGGAATCACGATGAATCTAGGTCTACAGAAGCTTTCAAAATGCCTCTTTATTAGCTAGCTAGCTGGCTAGACATTTGTGACATGTGGAAGATGCATGTGCATGAAAATGTTGTCCCAACTGCAGGTTGGGGAACCTAACACCATCACATTTGGTCCTTTCTTGGTCCCTTCCACTTTACACTTGGACCACAAATGTACATCAAACCTTATATGGATGGAAAAATCAAAGGCGTCAATTATGAGTTTACTGGGGTTGGACGGACTTTATGGTATCCTACCATAATTTCCAGCTGTAATCATTGTAGAGAGAGTAAGAATGAGGAT
This sequence comes from Pyrus communis, assembly GCF_041283825.1. Lineage (NCBI taxonomy): Eukaryota > Viridiplantae > Streptophyta > Magnoliopsida > Rosales > Rosaceae > Pyrus > Pyrus communis. The sequence continues at coordinate 22,254,995 of NC_142574.1, forward strand.
AACCGCTTTCAGCGCCCAATATTAAGGATTCGAAGCTTAATAATTCATAATTGACAATGGAGCTCAGCCATATATTTTGTAAGGAACACTTGTATTCTTTTTTCTTTTTCTTTTTTTTTTTTTAAATTTTATTTTAACAAACGATATTATCACACTAAGAGGGTTGGAGAGTGGGCTAAGCCTCACAATGAGCTAGTAATAATGTGATTCAAATTTGTCTTTGGTGAGAATCAAACTTAAGACCTCTCACTTATAAGTGAAGAGGAATATTACTAGACCGTAGTACTAAGTGGTAACTTATAACTTAGTTGATTAGAATGGTTTTCTTGGCATGAAAAGTTCAGTGTTCAAATTCACCCTCTCCTCCAACATCGTCTGGTTTAAGGAAAAAAAAAGAGAGGATGTATGATGACACTTCTACCAAATGATAGTAATCACAACTTACATTTTTAAAGTTTGATGGACTGAATATTTAGTGTTGTATTTTTATGCGCAAGTGGAAGTGAAATTTTATCAAAGTACTAAGTTATCAACGACACGAAAGTAAAGAAGCAAACAATCTCAAAATAAGAACATAAGAGATTGACGTGGTTAAGCCTACTCCACGGGTGAAGCATGACGGGGAATTTCACTAAATAAACGAAGAAAACAAAAGAGTTTAACTCTTACAATCCAGATTCCACAAACTACAAACCCTATATAAAATGAGTAGAGAACAAAAAAATATACAGAGGAGATTCTCCCAAATATCAATGTCGCATGTGAAAACCAAGAAACAAACAATCTCAAAATAAGAACATAAGAGACTAACATGGTTGGGCATAAAACTTACATCCAAAGGCGCGACCATGGAAATTTCACTAAACAAACAGAGAACACAAAAGAGTGTTTGACTCTCAACAACCTAAATCTCACTATTTACAAACCCTAGATCAAACGAGTTGAGAACTCAAAACAAACGGAGGAGATTCTCCTAAATTGTTCACTAAACTCTCAAACTCACAAATTAACTCTCACAAACTTGCCACTCAAATAAGTCACGAATTTTCCACATACTTATGCCTCTAAACAGTGATCTCCACCCTGAAACCAAAAGAGAGAAAACTCTTTAAGCTAATGGCGACGACACACCACAATAATCTAACTCCTAAGGTCCTATTAATAGAGTATATGACTTCTACAATGAGAATCATAATAGGAAGTAAATCCAAAACCTAACAGGCAAGGAAGTCAAATCTTATCCTAGAAAAGAGTCCCGCACAACAACTTAGAGTTAACTATCCTCCAAAACATTACCAAACAATTGAAATTATGTAGAGGTATCTTCAAATCAAACAACATTCTTTTATTATATATGTAATTTATTTTGCATGTATTGCTACATATATTGGACACATTTTATTATCATAAAATATATGTAAATAAATTAAATTTGAATCAAATAACATGTATGTGCATTGAATTTATAGCATTAATGCCCTTTCTTTTTTTCGTCGGTAAATAAATTCATTCCTTTCATTCAATCTGAAAATTTTGAATCAAATAACATCAATGTGCATTGAATTTAGGGTTCTTTAGATATAGACCCTTACAACTCTTATTTCCTATATAAAAACCACCTAATTATAAACATCCAAATAAAACCCAAATTTAAAAGTGATTGCCATGTAGGAAAGTAATTGACCTATTAATACAAATATTTACAACTTGTACCACAATATTCAAAATAAATTAATAAATATTATTGCTGACCTTAATTACAATGAACAAATAATTTTTTGCATATTATTACCCCTAACACACACAAACATACACATATATACGTTCAAATGTATATAGTACTACCATAAGCTCAATATATATATAGTTTACCTATATATATATATATATAGTACTACTATACGTTAAAAAAAACATATATATATATATATATATGTATGTATGTATGTATGCATGCACAGTACTACATATATGATCAAACATATTATACTAATTAATCTACCTATATGTAAATTTATGATGAGCAAATAACATATATTTTGTAGGTATTTTATTTTGTGTGCATCATCATATATATTGGGCACATTTTATTATTATATGTACAAAATAATGGGTAAAATGGTATTGAATAAAATAATTTTTTTTTATTTATTTATTTTTATGTAGGTACATTATTTTGCATGTATTTTGCATAAATTGGGTTTGCTTTATTACGTAGGTAAATTATTTTGTATAACATCCCACATCGCCCAGGGAAGTGATCCTTAAATGCATATTCCTATCCTTACCTAGCACGAGGCCTTTTGGGAGCTCACTGGCTTCGGGTTCCGTAGGAACTCCGAAGTTAAGCGAGAAGGGGGCTAGAGCAATCCCATGATGGGTGACCCACTGGGAAGTTGCTCGTGAGTTCCCAAAAACAAAACCGTGAGGGAATGGTAAGCCCAAAGCGGACAATATCGTTCTACGGTGGTGGAGTCAGGCCCGGGAAGTGATCCGCCCCGGGTCGGGATGTGACAAATTTGGTATCAGAGCCTAACCTTGGCCGCGTGTGTGCCGACGAGGACATCGGGCACCTAAGGGGGGGTGGATTGTAACATCCCACATCGCCCAGGGAAGTGATCCTTAAATGCATATTCCCATCGTTACCTAGTACGAGACCTTTTGGGAGCTCACTGGCTTCGGGTTCCGTAGGAACTCCGAAGTTAAGCGAGAAGGAGGCTAGAGCAATCCCATGATGGGTGACCCACTGGGAAGTTGCTCGTGAGTTCCCAAAAACAAAACCGTGAGGGAATGGTAAGCCCAAAGCGGACAATATCGTGCTATGGTGGTGGAGCGGGCCCGGGAAGTGGTGCCGCCCCGGGCCGGGATGTGACATTTTGCATGTATTTTACATATAGTGGGGAAATTAATTTGCTTTTTTTTAAGCAATCTAACATTTTAAAATTGGAATAGTAGGTAAATCAAATAACATTTTCTGTAGGTAAATTATTTTGCATGAATTTTTACGTATACCAGCCATGTTTTTTTTTTTTTTTTTAATTTTTTTTTAATTTTTTTTATATGTGTGTGAAATAATTTACTTATATGTAAAATATAATTTGTTGACTTAACTAAGCATGTATTATTACATATATTAGGCATGTTTTGTTGTTATTATATATTAGGCAATAAATTTATTGTTTCTATTTTCGTAAAACCATTAATTCTACCTTACAATCTATATGGAACTAATTGTGTACATCAAACATTCAAATAGGGGTGTTTTGGGCATCAAAAATTTTTAAATGTGTAAAGTCAAATATAATTAATGAATTTCCTGATGTGGAATCTAGTCAATGAGTTTTATTTGAGGAAAAAACTTATGACAGATTTTATGTAAAGAAAATTAAATTTTAAGGGTTAAAGTCATATTTTCAGTTGAATTTATAACATATAATGCCCTTTCTTTTTTTGTTTGTAACCCGTTTTTCAATAGGGAAAGTTTATAAAAATAGATTGGCATTAATTCACATAATATGCATATAATTAATTGTAGATAACACAAAAGTAACATGCGCAAAGTATAAGTCAAAATAGCAAGTGGTCATTTACCATAGTGGTAAAAAGGTGTTAAGCTCTTGCATGACAATGTGGGTTCGAACCTTATCGGTGACTAATCTAACAAAATTTATTGTTTGACAAAAAAAAAAAAAATATATATATATATATATATATATAAGTCAAAATATAATTAGTGGTATTTTAGATATTCACGAATTACAAAATTTGTAAAGTCAAGCTTAACTAATAAATTTACTTATGTGCTGCCTGTTAAAAACTATATCGGGTTTTAGAAAAAAAAAAAGAGAGCATATTTCAAGGGCTAAAGGCCTATTATATCTACATTTAATCTACTGCACGTATACAAAATGTTTATGCATGAAATTGTCACTATTCAAATACGTATTACATCCTAATATATTCCGTAAATTTCTGGTAGAGTGGAACGACCGATCAAGATTACGAAGTAATTGATTTTGTAGTTCATGGCACACCCATAAGTGGGATATGCATGGAATTCAATGCTAAATTAACTGAGAGGCAAGAATAATATGTCAATATTATTCTGAGAAGAACACGTACGTGAACATGTGAACTGTATGATAGATGCAATGGTTGTTTGTTGAGTCTTCGATCATTATTGTGCATGGACAAGTAGCTCAACCATTTGGATAAGCACGTACGAGGACATAGTAATAAACTCCAAACCCTAACGCGGTTACTCAGCTGGGATGAAAATGCAAGCCACTTACGTGCATATGGATTAGCCAATATCTAATTAAGATTATGGAAGTGTTTAACTCCTCCTTAATCCTCAATTAGCCCACAGAGTCGTGGACCTTCCAACCGAAAAAAAAACATATCAGCACGGCTCACAGGACTCGTACGTGGGGACATATATTACGACGTACCGACAAGAAACTGCATGCAATAAAATATGTCACCAACAAAATGCAAACGTGATACAATTCGCTTCTCGTATATGTGCATAGGTCGGTTGGTGAACCGTGTGAGAGATGTACAAAATCAAAATGGTCAATCATCTTCCGAAATATAAAAACTTTATATTATACTAATATATATATATATATATATATATGTATGTATGTATGTATGTATGTATAGACAAACAATTATAGTTTACAATATTTGAACCTACTGCTTCATCTAACAAAATAAAGACTAATGTCTTAAACCAAATAATCATGACATGTATTATTAAATTTTATGGAGTTTGAAAGACACAAAGGTGCCGTCCTAATTGAAAACTGTTGGTCCAATCTAGAGGGGTGAATGTGAATAGAGAAATGTTACGGAAACTCTCTTAAAAGTGGAACTCTTCGCTATCTTATGTTTTTGGCACAATTTTCCTGTCATTTTTATAAAATATTGTGCCAAAACTACGAGGTAGCGGAGAGTCTATAGAGAATATCACTTCGAGAGAGTCTCCTTAGCATTTCTTGTGAATATATGACAGCTCTTTACAACTTGTGTGAGCTTAAGTCAGCATCAATCCAAAGACATAGAATTGAATTCCGAGTTCAAGAAAGGCTGTTTAGACGTTTAAATAGTGATGGATACCCAGTGGCTAACTTTGTGAAGATCGTAAGTTTTAATGCCAAATGCTTGAATGGCAAATGGTTTAACAAGAACAATTAAACACCAACTAGCCTTAAGCTTGTTGTGCTACTCTCTTTACTGGTTAATTAATTGCATGGTTAGCAATGAATTAATATGTAGCATTATAAACTACTGAAAATGTCACCTTACATCTTAAAATTCAATTTTCTTTACGCTAAAACCCACCATAAATTTTTTTTCAACAAAAATCCAATGACTAGGATCCAACTAAGCAAATTTATTAAACTTTGCACAATTTGTACTTTTGGGTGCCAAAAATACCCCTAATAACATTTGACTTTAGGTTATTTACTTGTTATCAACATTTGTTTTACAAATTAATCTATACACATTGAGTTTGTGTATGCTTCAAGATCTTGTAATGGCTTAGCCCATAGGATATTGCTCAGTTTGCCACTTCTATTAGTTTGGTTCGAGGAGCCCTCTTGATCTCATTCAAAACCTTCTTGTCCAAGACTTGATAAAATATCGATGTTTCACAAAAAAAAAAAATTCTATACAATTAAACGTCTCATGCATAGGACGAAATAAATTATACAAATTGAAAAAAAAAAAAAAAAAAAATTAATGTCATGATTTGAATGCATATATATTAACAACAAAATTACATTATATAAGAAAATTAGTTTTAAAACACATAGTATATATGTATATAATAACAATACAACGTGCTTAATCTACGTGATAATACAGGCAGAAACATGTTATTTAATTCAAAATTAATTAACTATATTTTACATATAAATATAGATAAATTATTTCAACGCATATATACAATAAAAAGTGCCTATTATACGTAATAATCCATGAAAAATAATTTAACTACAAAATAAAACAATAGTAATTGCTTTTATTCTTATCAAACAATATTATTGATTGTACAAAGGAATTTTTATCATGCAAAAGATACCTTCTTTTTTTTTTTTTTTTTTTTTTTTTTTTAATATGGGTAAGGAATTGTTACTGACACTCAAAAAATCTCATTTTGCACTTTAAACTTTCTATAATTAGTAAGAGAATTACACTTGTGATGAGTCTAAAATGAGATTTTTGGAGTGTTAAGAACAATTCCCTATGGGTAAACTAATTTATAAATGTTACTAAATTTATGATACAAGAAAGGTAAAATTCCATATAGGTTTAATTGCTCATCATAATTAGGGTGAGTAGTAACATTTATTGACATAATTAGAATTTTATGGTATAATAATAATTAGTTATATATTTGTACAGTCTATTGAAATTTGGATTTCATTTGAATGTTTAAAGTTAGGTGGGTTTTTATTTAGGAAAAGGAGTTTTAAGAGTCTATCTATGAAGAACCCTAAAAACTATTTAGAGCTCAGTACGTAAAACCACAAAATGTACCAATCAAATGGATGTAAAAGGCCGCCATGAAACTGAGAGGGCAGCCTATTGAGTTGAGCTTTTTGGTGTATAAAGTTTGCCTTTTTTTCTTTTCTTTTCATAACATAGCACAGTAGTATAATTAGAAAACAATTAACTTTTATTTTTGGTTAACAATATTTTTTTTAGAAAAAAATGTACGATGTTCATTAACGATAGAAATACGTACAAACTTTAAGAATTTGATACATATAGTGGATCTCGATAAAAATCTTGTCGAAAATTTTTAAAAAGGAATAGTTTGATTCTCTATTTGAAGTGGATTATATATAACAACTATTTTGAATTAATAACAAAGAATAAAGCTACTTTATTCTTCTTCGTTGGGATTACTTTAATTATGCAGGCGTCCTTGCGTGCGTTGCCTATAAAATGCCATGCAATTGGGAGACACATAAAATGTAGCTCACTTGATGAGCAATTGTTTCACTGAAAACAAAATGAGTGCATCACATATTCACAGTCAGAGATCAAGGCCCAGAAATTATAAGAACTGTCACCAAAAATTACAAAAGCAAGTGCCCCCATTGCCACGTGCTTGTCAGCTAGAAAGAAGTTTGATCATCCTTCACCTCAGGCCACAGCAGCTGGGGGCCATACCTAGGGAAAACCACAAAAGTCTCCTGGTGATTTTGTCATCACCTTCATAACTGCAGAAGCAGCCAACTTAGTATGTTCAACACAAAAAACAAACACAATTTTCTCATGGCACCCCAACCCATGATTTTTTGAATCCCTGTTGATTTCAGTTTCATGCATTACGTATGCCAGCGTGCTACTGGTACCCAGTTAACATATATGTACCTATAATTGTTTCTACAAAGCAAGATTTATAACTCTTCATGCGTTTGCTAATATGTATGAAATTAAAAAAAAAACACGTGGTTCTTACACTACAGATGGTAATTAATCTAATACTTGAAAAAATCGGGATTAATTTATTAAGCGGGCAATTGTTATGATACATACTCTCTTCACATATTAATGAATTCCTCCATTTTGAGTATGTGAATATGCTTTATGTTGTGGTAAGTTTACTTATATAGAATGGATAGTGAAATTATTCAGCTTCTTGATTTGCATACAATTTCTAAAACATGGTGTTGGAACCGTTCAAATTCATGATTTTCCTTTTATTTATTGACACTTCTGAATAAAAAAAGGAGTGAATTCATTAAAAAAAAAAATCCATATATCGGAAAATTTATGGATCAGATCAACCAAGCTTCCTCTTTCCCTTCTCTCTGGTTGATGACTTCTCTTACTAATTAAATCACTAATGACGGTAGTGGAGAAGAATATTTGGGATGCTCAAAGCCTCAAACTGAAAGCAGTGAATCTTATAACAAATATTTGATCAGGTACCTGATTGAGAATATTTAAGGTGCTAACAGCAAAGCCTCAAACTCAAATTGTAGTCAATATCGGAATAATATCGAAATATTAGTAAGAACCCAAACAAAATTATCATCATGGCATCAGAGTCATATTCAATATTCTCATTAACAATCCTACGACCTAACACCACCCAAAGTACTCACTGTAAAGTGTAAACAAACAAATATCTGTCTCTCTCTCTCTCTCTCACACACACCACGAAATGGACTGTCCACTCATAATCTAGTGTTTTCTTGTTTGATGAGATCCCCATCATGATCTCAACAACAAACACATCTAAACACAACTAAACATGTCAATAATAATAATAATAATAATAATAATAATAATAATAATATTCTTTTTCTACAATTTTCTTTACCAACAACATATTCTTTATCTACAATTCTCTTTCTGAAATCACACTCTACAAACATGTACATTTACACATAAATAATAGGGTTTGCAAACTAATAATAAACAACCAAACATAGTATAAGTTGAAAATTAAAAAACTAGTAATAAGCAAATTGTGCAAATTTGAACTTAACGGGAGAGGCAAATATTATCCATAAATTTATTTGAAGTGTTTGAAGAATTCATAATCGGACCGCTCAAATTTTAATCTTTATTTAAAAATCATTCCTATAAAAAGCATTCGAATCAGATTCAAACAATTAAACTTGCCTAAAAAATCTCTTTCTAATATCATACACACATGTCTCTAACTCTACAAACATGTACATTTATATAAATAACAGGGTTTGGAAAACTATAATAAATAAAGCTTAACATAAAATGAAAATTAAAACCTAACAATGAATTAACAAACACCGTAGACTTCGTCCAATTGGTTGGAGTAGTGTGACCCTCAGCATACAAGTTCAAAATCTGTACTATATTTTGGATAAGTTTGAAGTAGGATATTACTTGTATTAAAAAAAAATTACTAAAAACAAGAATAATAAACAAATAACTTTCCTATTTTCAAAAGGAAAAAGATAAATACACATTATTTTTTTTCTACACACTAAATAATTTGGTTATTGTTTTCTTTTTCGTTTGATTTGTCAATTAAAAAAAAAAAAAAAGAGTGCACGAAAAAATTGGCATGCAGTATAAAGTAATTTCACTCATTTTGGTCCCTCCTTTTCCTTCCTCCTCCATCTTGCTGTCATGAAGGCAGTATAAAGGCTCTCTCCTCGGAAACTTGACATGCAGTATAAAGGCAGAGTATAAAAACCATATAACAAAAAGAGAACGAAGAAAAAACCCCATAAACAAAGACCCTCTTTTTCTTCTTTCTCTCGACTTCCGCACGTTAAAGCCCCCAGCTTTCTCAATTCTCATCGCCATTAACGTTTTCTGTGTCAAATTTCAGTGTAAAATCTTTGTGGGTTTTGTTCAATTTTGCGTTTAGAGAGAGAGAGGGAGGGAGGGAGAGAGGCAGAGCTTGTTGGGCAACCTCCATCACAGGCTTGCCTCAGCACATACCTCAATCGGTTCACGCCATTGAATCAAAAAAATTGCAGGCAAGTTTTAATTTATGCAAAAAAATTTCAGGCAAGTTTTAATTTATGTTTTGGTATTCTTCCGTTAAGTTTTCGAATTTTCGTCATCGTCTTTGTCGCCTTGTGCGTGTGTGTCTCTCTCTGAATTGCGTGTTGTTGATAAAAATCTGTATCTGTTTGTTTCCATGTGCAATGTGTCTCTGCAGAGTATCTCAAAACCCAGATGGTGAAATGCCCTTCTCTATCAAACAATTCGATCTCTCCTCTTCTCGCTTAGTAGCTCACCATCGACTCACTCTTGTCAATCTACTCCTGCATAAGTTCCGCTACATCCAATAATGGGTCCCACTCTCCTCCTCCTTCTCCATGGAAGCACCTCCTCAGCTCCTTCGTTATCTCCAGCAACTCAGCAATGGTCGATTACCCTTTTAACAGCTCTGCAGGCTTTGCCTGTTTTGGAGCTGGCTTCAATTCTCATCAATTTGGTACTCTTTGTTGGGTTCCTCTTCGTCCTCTCAGCTCGACAGGCGTTTGCTTGTCTGGGTAGGATTAGAATCTTCAAGGACAATTCGGGTTCGAACTCGAGCTCAATTCGGCATAATAGTGCTGTGGATGGAGGAACTCATGAGATTAGAGTTGGCAGAGACTTCAAATTTTCCGTCTTTTGTTGTTTCTATGTGTTATTTGTGCAAGTTTTGGTGTTGGGTTTTGATGGGGTTGGTCTGATAAGAGAGAGACGTAATGGGAATGTTGTGGATTGGTCTGTGATGGTCTTGCCTGCTGCACAAGCTTCGGCTTGGTTCGCGCTGAGCTTTTCGGCGCTGCATTGTAAATTCAAGGTGTGTGAGAAATTCCCACTGCTTTTGAGGGTCTGGTGGTCAGTGTTATTTCTGATTTGCTTGTGCACTTTATATGTTGATGGGAGAGCTTTTGCAATTGAAGGATCGAAACGCATGAGTTCTCATGTTGTGGCAAATCTTGCTGTGACACCGGCTCTAGCGTTTCTTTGTTTCGTCGCGTTTAGGGGTGTTACTGGTATTCAAGTTTCTGGACAATCGGATCTTCAAGAGCCATTGCTGGAAGAAGAAGCAGGGTGTCTTAAGGTTAGCCCTTATCATGATGCTGGGCTTTTCAGTTTAGCCACACTGTCTTGGATGAACCCGCTTCTTTCAATTGGGGCAAAGAGACCGCTTGAGATCAAGGACATTCCCCTTCTTGCGCCACAAGATCGAGCCAAAACCAATTATAAGATCTTGAATTCAAATTGGGAGAAAGGTAAGGCTGAAAACCCTTCAGGGCAGCCTTCTTTAGCCTGGGCAATTCTCAAGTCCTTTTGGAAGGAGGCAGCTTGTAATGCTGTATTTGCTGGATTGAATACTCTTGTTTCATATGTGGGTCCATTTATGATTAGCTATTTTGTTGATTACTTAGGGGGGATAGAGACGTTCCCCCATGAAGGGTATATCCTTGCTGGTACTTTCTTTGCGGCAAAGCTTGTTGAGACCTTAACGACCCGGCAGTGGTATCTCGGGGTAGACATTTTGGGTATGCATGTAAGATCAGCTCTAACGGCAATGGTATACCGAAAGGGACTTAGACTTTCCAGCTTAGCCAAGCAAAGTCACACTAGTGGAGAGATTGTTAACTACATGGCTGTTGATGTGCAAAGGATAGGGGACTACTCTTGGTATCTCCATGACATGTGGATGCTTCCTATGCAAATCATTCTTGCCCTCGCAATTTTGTACAAGAATGTTGGAATTGCTTCTGTTGCGACATTGATTGCCACCATTATTTCCATTGTTCTTACTGTTCCAGTGGCAAAGATACAAGAAGAGTATCAAGACAAGTTGATGACTGCCAAGGATGAAAGAATGAGGAAGACTTCTGAGTGTCTGCGAAACATGAGGATTCTCAAGTTGCAAGCTTGGGAGGACAGGTACCGGTTGAAGTTAGAGGAAATGCGCGGTGTAGAGTTCAAGTGGCTGCGCAAAGCTCTCTACTCTCAAGCTTTTACTACATTCATGTTCTGGAGCTCTCCTATATTTGTTTCAGCCGTAACATTTGGTACCTCTATATTCTTGGGTCACCATCTAACTGCAGGTGGTGTTCTTTCTGCTCTAGCCACTTTCAGGATACTTCAAGAACCACTCAGGAATTTCCCTGACCTTGTATCAATGATGGCTCAGACAAAAGTTTCCCTTGATCGAATTTCTGGATTCCTGCAGGAGGAAGAGTTGCAGGAGGATGCAACAATTGTCCTACCAGTAGGCATCACAACTACATCAATAGAAATTGAAGACGGTGTCTTTTGCTGGGACCCTTCATCACCCAGGCCAACGTTATCAGGAATACAAATGAAAGTGGAAAAAGGGATGCGTGTGGCTGTTTGTGGAATGGTTGGTGCTGGAAAGTCAAGCTTTCTCTCTTGCATCCTTGGTGAGATTCCGAAAATCTCCGGTGAAGTAAGTTGGTATTTTTGAACTTTTGGTTCTGTTTTGGATCTCATGTTTTCTTTCCTTTCATGGAGTTGTTTTCCTAGGATGAATATTAAGTATTAATATTCCCAATACTTGTTTCTTACATTATCATTTCAGGTAAGGCTATGTGGCACTGCTGCTTATGTTCCTCAGTCAGCGTGGATACAGTCTGGAAATATTGAAGAAAATATTCTTTTTGGCAGCCCAATGGATAAACCAAAGTACAAGAAGGTTATCCATGCTTGTTCACTGAAAAAGGATTTGGAACTTTTCTCACATGGAGATCAGACCATAATTGGTGATAGGGGTATAAATCTGAGTGGTGGCCAGAAGCAACGTGTGCAGCTCGCAAGGGCGCTGTATCAAGATGCTGACATTTATTTACTTGATGACCCCTTTAGTGCAGTTGATGCACACACTGGGTCAGAGTTGTTTAAGGTTAGACTTGCTGATAGTATCACTGATATCACAATTCAGTTGAAGTGGTATTTTACATATATTTACATTGATTGATGGCTAAGTATATTATATTGGGGCGATGCAGGAATACATATTGACAGCATTAGAAGATAAAACTGTGGTCTTTGTGACCCATCAAGTTGAATTTCTGCCTGCTGCTGATTTAATACTGGTACTGTCTTCAAACCTTTGATATACTGTTTCTGAATTGAAGGGTCCATGCTGGCATTGATAGTCTGTAGCTTATGTGTATAAGGCCAGTCACACTTTAGCAGTTGTACCATCTCTGTTGGCTTGGAGAATCTTTACTTATGTTGTTCTTTAAGTTTATTGCAACACCTTCTAAGTATTTTCTTTTTCCTTTTTCTTTTCCGTACTTTCTACTTCCCTTTCCATTTATTCCAAATTTAGTTTGCTATATCTGACTTTATATATTCTATTATATGTGCTTTTGAGAAGTCGTCTGTAACCTTCATTTTCTGTATATGTAGGTTCTTAAAGGAGGCCGCATCATACAGGCAGGAAAATATGATGATCTTTTACAGGCAGGAACTGATTTTAAATCACTAGTCTCAGCTCACCATGAAGCAATTGAAGCTATGGATATTCCCAATTATTCATCGGGAGATTCAGAACAAAGCTTGTGTGCAGATATTGGGCTCCGAAAAAATTGTGATAAACCTAGCAGCAGTGTTGACTGTTTGGCAAAGGAAGTGCAAGAAGGTATGTCAGCTTCACAGCAGAAAGCAATTAAAGAGAAAAAGAAAGCAAAGCGCTCAAGAAAAAAGCAGCTTGTCCAAGAAGAGGAAAGGGTACGAGGTAGAGTCAGCATGAAGGTCTACTTTTCATATATGGCTGCAGCATATAAAGGATTGCTGATTCCACTCATAATCATTGCACAAATAGTATTTCAGTTCCTTCAAATAGCTAGTAGTTGGTGGATGGCTTGGGCAAATCCCCAAACAGAAGGAGACCAACCGAAAGTGAGTTCGATGGTCCTCCTTGTTGTTTACATGGCCCTTGCATTCGGAAGCTCTTGGTTTATATTTGTTAGGGCTGTTTTGGTAGCTACATTTGGTCTAGCAGCTGCTCAAAAATTGTTTGTGAAGATGCTTAGAAGTGTGTTCCGGGCACCAATGTCTTTCTTTGACTCTACTCCTGCTGGACGGATCTTGAATCGTGTAAGTCACATTTTTTTTGGAATTCAAGTGATTTTTTGTTTGTGACAAATACCTAATTCACATACTTCTTTCGTTTGCATATATAATTATTGCATTGTTTATTTTCTATAGGTATCAATTGATCAAAGTGTGGTGGATCTTGACATTCCTTTTAGACTTGGTGGGTTTGCTTCAACGACAATACAACTTATTGGTATTGTTGGTGTGATGACAACAGTTACCTGGCAAGTTTTGCTGCTTGTTATTCCTATGGCCATTGCTTGTTTGTGGATGCAGGTAATTAAACTTTTTGCCCTGAATTTGTTGTGTTAACTCCTATTTGTTATTTAGAAAATGAAGATAAAAAGAAGAAAGGATATAACTCACTGTTAGTGCACTTCCTCTTGGTAGTTAAATCAGATTTTAGAACTTTAATCACGTAAGATCTTCAAAAAATTGTTCTCTTTTTTTTTGTTTTTTTTCCTTCTTTCAAGAGATCAGGAGCGTACAATTTCTTATATATTTTTGTTTCGAAATATATAATATTTATGTACTATGCACCATCTAATGGTTGCTACTGCAAAAGATAAATCATATTGTTTGTGATCAGTTTCATCACTTTGAGCAATCTTATTGATTGTCCTTTTATCACGCTGTGTATATAAATCTTTGAGCTAATTACTGTATGTTACGTTGTCAAACCTACTTTATTGTACCTAATGTGAGCATTCTTCGATACAGAAATACTACATGTCTTCATCAAGGGAACTGGTCCGTATTGTTAGCATCCAGAAATCTCCAATTATCCATCTTTTTGGCGAGTCAATTGCTGGAGCTGCCACTATAAGAGGATTTGGACAAGAAAAAAGGTTCATGAAGAGGAATCTTTATCTTCTTGATTGCTTTGCTCGCCCATTCTTCTGCAGTATTGCAGCTATTGAATGGCTCTGTCTGCGCATGGAATTACTCTCAACTTTTGTATTCGCTTTCTGCATGATTTTACTTGTGAGTTTTCCACATGGGAGTATCGATCCAAGTAAGTACATGTCTTATACTTTTATCTGTATGTTATCATGAGATTTGAGTCCTGTAAAAACATAACTTGAATATGAAATAGCATTGCCATTCTTAAGATTTGCTTGGTCTGAATGATTGCCTCCATTTCGAAGCGTGCACACATATATGAACAATCTTTGACTTGGTTTATGTGGGAGTATCTATGACATTGTATCTCTTGCATGTTAACCTGATTGAATCTCTGAGCTCATAATTTCAACCATCATTATACTAATTTTGATTTCGCATTTATTAATGAGCTTTGATGTGCATTTTACAATTTGTAATGTAAAAAAAGCACCCTTTCTGCTAGCTTAAGAAAACTGAGCAGGTTTGAGAACTGGATTAGTGTTGATATTGTCTAAAGTTTAGTTGCACGAAATAATTCAGATGATTAAATGGCGTGATGGGACAATGACAAAGGATTTGAGTTTGCAGATTATGACAAAATGCCACATCTAATGGTAATTGGTTTTTCCATGTAGGCATGGCTGGCCTCGCTGTCACATATGGTCTGAATTTAAATGCACGCCTATCACGATGGATACTTAGCTTTTGCAAGCTTGAAAACAAAATTATTTCCATTGAAAGGATATATCAGTACAGTCAAATCCCAAGTGAAGCTCCATCCCTTATTGAGGATTCTCAACCTCCATCTACATGGCCAGAGAATGGAACAATTGACATAATTGATTTAAAGGTATGCTGCTTGCAGTTCAAGCTCATCCGATCTTTACATGTGCTCCTGATTAACGTCAGGGATAAGTTTTTTAGCTGTGCCTATTCATGATGTTGGGGACAGGTTTTATTATGCATAAGCTTAATTTTGGAATTATGTGTAGTTTTGATATATATCAAGTATTGCAATTGGATTACGAAATGATAACATTTCTGCTTCCTTTTTTCCTTTGAAGGTTCGCTACAAGGAAAATCTTCCTGTTGTCCTTCATGGGGTAACCTGTAGTTTTCCCGGTGGAAAGAAGATTGGAATTGTTGGGCGTACTGGAAGTGGTAAATCTACCTTGATCCAGGCATTATTTCGACTTATTGAACCATCAGCTGGGAGGATCGTTATAGACAATGTTGATATTTCGACGATTGGTCTTCATGATCTCCGAAGCCGTCTCAGTATCATACCCCAGGATCCTACCTTATTTGAAGGGACCATTAGGCTCAATCTTGATCCCCTTGAAGAGCATTTGGATCATGAGATTTGGCAGGTTGATTGCCGTTGCATGTCCTATCTTTTTCATTTGGAATATGACTACATCCTCTGGGATTCAAACAATTTTTTTTTCACCTAAGCAGCAGTATTTTTCAAGAATTTGTACATGCGTGTATTATACACATAGTTCCTAACTAAGGTTGCCTTATTCGGTACAGGCACTTGACAAATCTCAGCTTGGAGACGTAATCCGTGAAAAAGAGCAAAAGCTTGATGCACCAGGTATGAATGAAATCTCTTACACATCCAACCCTATAAATAAAGAAACTAGAACGTCTTGGTTTGGGTATATGGCTACCAATGAGTTGTATTTTTATGTTGAAATTGCAGTGCTGGAAAATGGAGATAATTGGAGTGTGGGGCAGCGGCAACTTGTTTCTCTCGGAAGAGCATTGCTTAAGCAGGCAAAAATATTGGTGCTTGATGAAGCGACAGCATCAGTTGATACAGCCACAGACAATCTCATCCAGAAGATTATTCGTACAGAGTTTAAGAACTGCACCGTGTGCACTATCGCACATCGTATTCCAACCGTCATCGACAGTGATCTAGTATTGGTACTCAGTGATGGTGAGTAAAATGATTTTTTATGAATTTCCACACCTATTCATCAATGGAAGGAAAATAGTCTAAACTCGTGACTGAAAATAAAAAAGTTCCTTCTCTTGAACCATAATATATAATGATAAAGAAAACTGTGTCGAGTTTTCATATGGTTCTTTGCTTCTGCATTTTTTGGGAAAGGTTATTCTTTGGTGCTTCAGGGAGGTTTTATAGGGATTCATGCAGTGCTTATTAACCTAGACATTTGATGTTTTTGCAGGTCGAGTTGCAGAGTTCGATACTCCTACACGACTATTAGAAGATAAGTCATCCATGTTTCTAAAATTGGTAACAGAATATTCCTCTAGGTCAAGTGGCATACCAGAGTTTTGATTCGGATGTCATGGCTGAGAAACTTTGATTCAAAGGCAGCAGCAAGAGCAGATGATACAAAACAGTTGATGCCACGTTCCTTGCTGCTGCTGCATTCGGAAAATTGAAGACAAATGGGAAGGATAAGGGCGCACATCATTGTATCAATGCGGAACCCCATTGGAGGAATGTTGTTTCTAATTCATCCCACAAGCCAAATCGGGGAATTCTTTCATTGTCAGTGTTCTTGTTCGGACAAATAAGTTAGGTTGGCGAGGGGTGTAATAAAATGCGCGAGAGAGGCAAAGACGGGAGTAGATTTGTGCGTAATCGTGTTCAATAATGTAGTTGTTTAGATTGACGCAGTAGGTCTATTGACTTACTTAGGGAATAGGTGCAGCTGGGTTAGTCAATGTTTTTGGTTTCAAGCGAAGATGGGTGAATGTTTGTTCCACAAATTTTGGTAGCAAAAGAACAATGTTAAAGACCCTAATGCTAGAATCTCAATCCCACTTTTTTGTTCTTGTTTCCTCACAGATAACTCTGTTTTGATGTATATATTAACACTTCGGCTATATCACTTATTCAGATTGAAAGTCTAACAACATAACAAGTTTAAAAAACTTCACAACAGAAGTTCTATTGTGATGTGATCAAGGCTACACGTTTAAATCAATGAATGTTTAACGTTATTAAGTTGGTATGTTATGTTAAACTATCGTACACATGAGTGAAAATTAAATCACTTGTCTAAGTTAACTGTTTGACAACATAATATGTTTAAACTATTTGAAAAAAGGAGGTCGTTCGATTCAGATTGACAATATATAATGTGAAAATGAGCGTATTTTCTTATGATTTCGACTTTGAACCGGCTTCTGACCCTTTAGATTAGTTCAGAGTAGAATGTCGGTTTTATTTAGAAACACAAAAGGAAAAATGAAAAAGAAAAAGAAGAAGTGGGTCATTAGTAGAGTCCAAGTTTATCATGGCCCAAACCAAAGTAAAGCATATGCCCAACTCAGAACTCGACTCAGACTCAGTACCGATCCCAAACATCTTATTGATCCAGCCCCTTTGTATTTCGCACAGGTTTCTCTGTCGCCTCTCTGTCTCTCTGTCTCTCTCTGTCTCTCCCTCTCTCTGTGTCTCTGGCCTGACTCTGAACTTGTAGCTGAGAGCGCGATGCAGGCCGTGTCGAAGCGCGTTGGGCGCCAGTATCTGACCCAATCATCTTCAATCTCGTCGCTCAAGTCAATCTACCCCCTTTCCGATCACTGTAACTTCTCATTCCCTCTCCATTTCTAGGGTTTGGTTTTCAAATTCCCCCTCTTTGGTGACCTCAATTTGTCAATTTGTCAATTTTGTAGATTATGGAGCTGATCGTCCAAAGTGCGGATCTACCCTCGCCACCAAGGGAGTGGGGCACCTTGTGCGCAAGGGCACAGGTGGAAGATCATCTGTTAGGTAACACCCGAATTCTTTATTTCTCTTTTGGCGTCAGTCAGCCTGGAAAGTTTAAACCCTTTGTTATTGCTTCCGTTTGTTATCTGAGAAAATGTAGGAAAGGTTAGAACTTTTTGTCGAAATTGAATTTACTGCATTGAATATTATTGAAATAGTTAGAATGTTTAATTGTTGTTGCTCCGTTTGTTTTTGGGGACAATGTAGGAAAACTTAACGTTTCGTCGAAATTATTTCTCTTATCAAACTAGAATGAGCCTATTTTAGGGAAGGCCGAGGGCCCACTCCAACAACACTAATATTGTACCCACTTAACCACCTGCACAATCCTTAGGTGTGGGGTTTTATCACAAAAGGCCTCGGTGTTTGTTAGAGTGGGGTAATTCTATATAAATAGGTTTTTTCCTTTTCCTCTGTCCAATGTGGGACATAATGGGGTTCCAACACTCCCCCACACATGAGACCCCATTTATGGGTCACATGTGAAATTCCACACGTCGGCAACCACGTGTAGCCATGTCGGGACTCAACCAATCGCGCGGGGCCAATGGGGACCCACCCAACCACGTGGCATCTTTGGCCTACGTGGAGTCATATCGAGACTCACCAATCATGCAGGGCCAATGGGGACCCACCCAATCATGTGGCAGTACGGGCCTGTCCCCTGGCTCTGATACCATGCGGAATTTTTCAGGACGACGGGCCAAGGGCCCACTCCAACAACACCAATACTGTTCCCACTTAACCACTTGCACAATCCTTAGGTGTGGGGTTTTATCACAAAAGGCATTGGTGTTAGTTAGAGTGGGGTAATTCTATATAAATGGGTCTTTGCCTTTTTCTCTGTCCGATGTGGGACAGATTGGGGTTCCAACAGAATGCAACTTCTAAGGTGCTAATTGCCAGCTGAAGTCTTGAGAAAAAATTGTTTTATGATTGCGCTTGGTGAAGATAATGTGCTATTAATGCTTTAAGAAAACATAGGTGTTGGAACTCGAATTTTCGTGTTTCACATGATTGTGTTGTTTTGTGTTATTTGGAAATTTAATTTGTCTTTTTTCAGTGGCATTGTTGCTGCAGTTTTTGGATCTACGGGGTTCCTTGGGCGTTATCTTGTGCAACAACTTGGTGAGTTAACTGTCTGTAAATGCATTTGATTTGAATTCCGCCAATCAAATGTATGCATTGTTTTAGACTCTGTTTGTTTGGTTTAGAACCTTTTGAGTAGGAGATTTTTGGACTGAAATTGATCTATGGAATTGTGATTTTAATCTTTCATCTTTCAACAAATGACTGAAAGATACGTGGTTATCTTTCATGCATGCTTGTGCTGATTCTTTACTTCTCTTCCAGCCAAAATGGGAAGTCAGGTGTTAGTTCCTTTCCGTGGTTCTGAAGACTCCCATCGCCACCTCAAGTTAATGGGGGATTTGGGACAGGTAAGGTTTTCTGTGCTGTTTCTTAGTTAATGTTCTTTCTTAACTGGGAAAGTATTTATTCCCATTCTTCAATCTATTATGTTTCCAATCTTCTCATATTTCACTTACTCAGATAGTACCAATGAAATACAATCCAAGAGATGAAGATTCAATTAAGGCAGTCATGGCAAAAGCAAACGTGGTTATCAATCTCATTGGTATGCATTCTTCAGTTATGACTTTACATGTTAAAGATCCATAAATCTTTGGCTTCAATGAAGGAACACTTTGTAGCTTGGCAGGGAGGGATTATGAGACGAGAAACTTTAGCTTTGAGGAAGTGAATCATTCCATGGCACAACAACTGGCAACAGTACGTATCCTGCGTTTGACATTCATGACATTATTGTTGTTCCTGTGCTGCTTCTGATCCTAGTGCCATCTACTTCTCTTAAAAATTGATTTTTATAAGCATCATCCTTAACAAAAATGGTAAAAAGTGTATCAAGATTATAATGCAGCAGCTGTTTAGCCTGCCTACAATTGAAATTTTCTTTCAAGATACATGGAAGTGTCTTTTGGGATCTCAAATTCTGTTCAATATCTGATTAGTGGTAAAAAAAGTTGGATGTGATTATTCAAGTTTTGTAGTAAGAAATATTGTTCTTCTGTTTAATCTTTATATTTCTGCAGATTTCCAAAGAACATGGGGGTATCATGAGATTCCTTCAAGTTTCTTGCTTGGGGGCATCTTCCTCATCTCCCTCCAGATTTCTAAGGACTAAAGCTGCAGCAGAGGAAGCTGTTTTAAGTGAATTGCCTGAGGTATATTTATGTGCTTTGATTTCACGTAAGTAGGCATGCTTATTACAGGAGCAGTGTCTAACATTCGTTTTTCATCAACAGGCTACCATTTTGAGACCTGCTGTGATGGTTGGTACTGAGGATCGGATTTTGAATCGCTGGGCATTTTTTGCGAAAAAATATGGCTTTCTTCCGCTTATTGGGGATGGATCTACCAAGTATGTCTTCAATCTATCATTTGAACGTCAGTTTTAATTTTTCAATTTGTGTAATTTAACAACTCTGCTCATGCACATGTTGTTGATTCCAACCTGTGCAATAACTTGTATGCAGATTCCAACCTGTATATGTTGTTGATGTTGCTGGGGCAATCGTGGCAGCTTTGAAAGATGATGGTACCAGCATGGGAAAAGTTTACGAACTTGGTGGGCCTGAGGTCTTTACAATGCATCAATTGGTAATTTCTCATCTGTTTATGTGAAGTTCTATTGCATTGATATGGAATTTCTCTTACTAAGCATCAAAAGACTGCAGGCAGAGCTTATGTTTGATACAATCCGTGAATGGCCCCGCTACGTGAAGGTTCCTCTCCCAATTGCAAAGGTATGCAAGTGTGTATTTGGATGCCAAGAGTAACTGGGCAAACCCCAAAAAACCCACCCCCACACCCCAATTGCAAAGGTATGCAAGTGTGTATTTGGATGCCAAGAGTAACTGGGCAAACCCCAAAAAACCCACCCCCACACCCACCCCCACACCCACCCCCACCACCCCCCCCCCCCCCCCCCCAACACAAAAAAAAAATAAAAAACACACACACCAAAATAAGTTTAATGTTGTTACTTCAACTTCGTTTAGTGATCATGTCGTGTGAATATTTTTATGACCATGTTAGTTGTATGTCTTCATACCCTAGGTGCATGCTTCTCTTCTCTTTTAAAATTAATTATGTCTAATTGACCTCCAATGTTTATGGATTTGATTGTTCCAGGCAATGGGAGCTCCACGAGAAATATTGCTTAACAAAGTTCCATTTCCATTACCTAATCCTGAAATCTTCAACCGAGATCAGATCCTTGCCCAAGAGACAGATACACTTGTGTCAGAAAATGGTAACTTCGACAAATTTTAGGATGTGATAGTTCCTTCTTCCCCATCATCTTATCCATGGTTGGTTTTTCTCACTTTCCTCAATTTTGTGGTGGGCTTTGTAGCTTTGACTTTCAATGATCTTGGACTTGTGCCCCATAAGCTGAAGGGTTACCCTATTGAGTTTCTTATCCAATTTCGCAAGGGTGGCCCCAACTACGGTTCTACTGTCAGTGAAAGAGTTTCTCCAGATGCTTGGCCGTAAGTCCCAGGCTTTCTAATTTCCAAATGCTTTTCAAGTCCAGGAGTTCAACCCACTTGGAAACTTGGAATCAGGTTAGAGTTGCAGGACGTGTGTTTTATCTTCTTTTTTTTTCTTTCTCTTTTCTGATCCAAACTTCTGTTTACGTTTCTCGTGGTATTTCAGAACAATTGTACTAATACTACTACGATTTGTATGACAGGTTTTCAGAGGGTGTGGGTTGCTTCTTTTGAGAAATAGTAGGAAGAAATAAAAGATATCGAGAATGATTCTTTTCTAGTTTCATATCTGTAATATTTGACCGAATTTCAACCATTTGTAATTTCAACGCATCTGGCATCATTTTGTTGTGCTTGTTCATAAGCCCTGTGCCATGAAGGGAATTTGATGCATTTTTCATCTGTTTTTGCTTAACGGACGACCTGAGGTAGTGGGATGGGAAAAACGGAATTTTGTTGTCTTTAATTTTACCCTTCATTTATTAAATTTATAGATTCTGCTTTCAGCAGTAGTCCACTCCATTTAGTTTTCTTTGAATCTAAACAAAAGATTCGAAACTTAGGGATCGAAATGCTTTATAATTACTTTGTTGTGCAAAATTAGTGGTTTTTTGTGATATCTAACACTTCCTAACGGAGGTTTGGGTTAAGGCCTGTTGGTCAGAGCTGTGTGAATGCTCTTTTGTGCAAAATACAATCTCCATCTCCGGCGCGTGGTTTAAAATATTGCCTTGTAAAAGAAAGTAGCACTATTTTTTAGGGAAATGATAAACACAAACCTTCTTGAGCTTCTCACACACTTTGTTTAATTATGGGCGCGGTTTACTCAAAACGATGCCAATGTGTGAGAAGCTGAAAAGATGTCCGAAAATTAACTCCAATTTCTGACTCTGAATCAAATGCAATTTGCTTCTTAAAATTCTAGTTTGACATAAAGTCGTTCAACATGGAATATTGGTTTTTCTTCCAAAGTCTAATACCAGATTCCTCATGCAAGCAAAGGAAGCAAGAAGGATGATCTGGAATTATAGTCTGAAAGATATAGCTTCATGGTGCCATCAAACACATTATGGAGCCAAATGCAGACCACGACTTCTTCGAACGCATCAACTATGAAGGGAAGAACACCGGTGCATCATTTTCCATGCATCCAGGCATCGAAGCTGAATCGCACTCGAGCAGCTGTTGCTGCATCAACATTTATATAAACAACAATGTGCAGGGAGCTAATAATTCAGTTTTGCATGGGAGTTCTGTGAAAATGAAGGATCCGACGTGAAGTTTGGTAGGCCTTTTTTATTTAGAGCAAACAAGAGAGAGAGAGAGAGAGAGAGAGAGAGAGAGAGAGAGAGAGAGAGAGAGAGGAAAGTCTATCTGGTTCAAAGCAGCTAGGGTTTTGGCCCACGTTTTTATTTGTATCTATTATATTCCTCTTGTTGCTTTCATTGTTTTGTCCATGAAATTTAAGATTTTCGTGCTACTTCATTTGTGTGTGGGAATTTAATCTTTTGACGAAAATCATCACACTGACCTCCTAGGCTCCTCCTACCATTTCGCACAATCTGCAAAAACAGATGCAAAGTTTTCCGACGCCACCATTTCAGCAATTTCATGTCGCTCGGATATGTTCCAAATCGTGTTTTGATATGAAGATCTAGTAAACTAGAAATATTGGCGTTGTCGGTATTGAAGTTGGAACGCATAAACCCTGAACTTCGATTTTTTTTTGTTTGTTTTCAGAATAAACCTAGGCCATGAAGTTGGAAGCCATTGAAGCTTCATCGGCTCTGCCCCTCCTTCGTCACCATCCATCCCTTTTCCATGCCCTTCTCCTCCTCCCATTTCACATTTTCTCTATCCACCCACTAAAACTAAAAACACCCAAAAAACGACTCAGATATTTTTGCATCAACACTTTGAAAAGGTAACGCACTCAAACCTAATTTAGATGAATTTATGAGTTATTGATGTTGAACTAATCTTGTTTCAGTAAATATGTTTGAAATTTGAATGTTTACCTCTTTTAGTTTCTGTTTCTACATACTTTTGTGTGATTTGCACTTGAAGTTATGTCTTTGTGTCTTTACATATTTGGATGTAAAGTATGACTTGTAGCTCGAATGAAAAAAGAACACTTGTCCATAGCCAAAAATTCGTTTATGTTTCTACGTATATTTCTTTCCCCATTTTGTTTTTTTAATATCAAATTTCTACATATTTCTGTTTCTACTTATTCTTTAATTTTTCAAATAAATATGTTTATGTAAACACTGTTCAAGCAAGAAAGTCTGAATGCAAAGTGTACAACTATAGGACATAACGAGATGCAGATCATTTTCGTTGCTCCAAACTATCCTTGTAAAAATCACGGATATATACGGTAAGGTAAAACTGAAACGTGAAAATCAAATCTAGGTTATTTCTCCTTCTAGGAGATTAATGTATAATTAGTCATTTCAGGCAATTTTGACAAGTCGATGATACAATGTTTTACAAGTTGTGAAGGATATAAAAAGAAGAACTCGATACATCAGTGATTGGTGGGACTATTGAAGTCGTTATGTAAAGTTCTATGTTGGTCGGCAACCTAATATTGTTGTTCAATCGTTTGGCTAACTTTGATGATTTTTGGCAAATGATCAATTGTTTTGATTTGAAGAACCTTCTGACATTATGCAAGATGTGCTTTTGTACATTGTAATTTTCAAGTTGTAGGTATGATATGAAAACAAAACGATATATGCATTTTAAAATAAGTTTTCACATTTTTTCTTGTGTCACACATAAAAAATGGAAGATATTTATTTTGAATTGCAAGTATATATCAATATGCCCTCATAAAATACCATAAGAAACCTTCGTAGATGCTACCTATCTATAAATTCGAATTCTCTGCTTAATATTTCTCTTCCATACTATCAACAAATCAAATATCGTAATTGTTCATTAACAACAGATGTTGCTTTTGTTCGATATTTTATTACAAAATTCAAAACGTTAGACACTTGGCAACATTTGAGCTCAGAATAACTCCCTCGTCCAGATCATTAGATCCATCAAGATTATTACAATCAATCAGTACAAAGATCCTAGGTCACAGAAATATTTGTGGTCGCCCACTATCTATTGCATATTAAAGTTGTGATGCCCAACTCGGGGACAAAAAAATATGTAAGAGATTCCTTGCATGGCATGTGATTGCACAGGTTTAGCTAGCTGCTCCTTTTTTTTCTTTGCTTTTTTAAAGATGTCAATGGATTAAGCGAGTTGAGTTACGGATAAAATTTGATCGTTGGATTATAATAGTAAAAATCTTACTTTTTAAATCGTACAAAGCAGAAAGAAAAAACTAAGACTCCAAAAGTAACCATAACTGCTTGAATAAATAGTGGACCTCAACACCTACATGTATAATAAAGGACACGAACCATATTTCCCCACTGGTCCTTTTCATCTTTTTTCTGGTACGAAAATTATGTAGTCACTACTAGTAAATGTGCTTGATTAGTCCTTGTAGTCCTAGTATTGTCGAGCCATCTTATTCGAGGAAACAAGAAGTTAGAGTGCAAACTAACAAAATATATGATGGTCATGTAAGGACATATCATTTGTAGTTTATAAATTAAAGAATGGAGCACCATGCTTTAATTTAGTGATGATGAGAGCCAATGTCAAGGGAGATGGAGATTCCATACCTTTAACAAAAGTTCATTCATTGCTCGAAGATATTCTATAAGAACATATCTAATGGGAGCCTTTTGACCTAGATAAATTGATAATCCTGCCTCAAAAATGAAAGAACTAATTTCTAGCCCAATAAAATTAAATTTGCTTAGTCAAAATAAAGCCTAGGCACCTTGCGAGAGAGTAGGATTCTCTCCCCTCCTAATCTCTCTTATCTTCCATCCACTACTATTTAAACGGTTATGATTAAGTCACATTTAACATATTGTTTCAAATTTTTTATATAAAAAACAAAAACAAAAAGAAAAGTGTGACAAGAGGGAAGAGCATGGGATGATAATAAGATGGGAGAGAATCTCACTCCCCTTGCAAGGCCAAATTAGCCACAGCCTTAGCCTTGGGCATGGTAGGACTAGAGCAAAAAAAATATTCACAAGCTATATCATCGTTTTGAGGGGCTAAATTTTGCCTTTAGCCTCTTGCCCTTGCCTAACACATTAGATATGCTCTTAACTTCTTCTTCTTTTTTTCTCATTTTGTTATGAGACTAAATTCAGATTGGATTTGGATTAATGACCAAACAAATAAAGAGTTCCTCACAAATAAGCTTCTCAAAAGGCATGCTAAAAAATACTTCAAGAGTCAGTTTCGATTTAAAACAAACTTTGGACTCAACTATAATTTCACCACTATTATTGCACTGTAAAAGCATGGGCAGATCCACATAGAGATTCGGGTGCTATCCGAACCCTCCGAAGGTTGGGGAAAATGCTTGTGAAGGTTCGGAGATCCTTTGAATGTCAGATAGGAGCTTCTTTTGTATCCATCATGTGTTTGACAAAATGCATTTTTGAAATATCTTGGTAGCATTTGGCAGGATGTGTTAAATAAAACGGCCTAGGGTCTTGACATGACTCGGCATATTACTTCGGCATTTGTTGATATGAACATAGCTGAGATAGGTTCACTAAATAATTAATAAACCCTAAATATTTTACAATGGGACCCATAAGATTAGAATTTTGAATTTCACTGACTATAACCTATGATTTCCCTATAGTTTAATTCATGGGTATTTCTCACTGATATAAAAAGTTGTCGTATGGGGACTAAACTAGTTAAATAAAAAATTAAAGGTGTTTCCAATAATCAGAAATTTCTTATTGCTGAAGGCACATTAATACTCACAAATTTTCTTGCTTTACGCTGAGAAAGGGGTATTTGTAAATTGCTACCCTTTCCCTGCTCCCAACAATTGTGGAACCCAATGTAAATTAATTAATTAATTAATTAAAATATCGATATGTTTACTATGGTCATTGCACCATACATGTGATGAGCCTCTGAAAGTCATTGAAATAAGAATAATGTATTCTTAATGGGAATGATGTATTCTACTCCCTACTAATAATGTATTTTTGTTGTATTAATTTTCAATCAAAACCGTTCAAGTTCTTAACCTTCACTTGAAGATCATTCTACTAAAATTATTCGTATCGAAAATCACTTAATTATCCAATTGAAAAGTTCATTATAAATATATTGCTTACTACCCAACCTGTCAAATTGTTCCGTACTTGAATACATCAATTGTCTCCAGTTCGGATGTATTTTGTATGGTTCATTTTCAAATGAAAATTGAGAAGTAGAATGATTTGAATTACAAAATTTATACGATGAAGATATGTCATTGGTAAGGAATAATATATGTGCATCCCTTTCTACGAGGGAATGCAAATATTATGCTTAAAAGATAAATAATGCAGTAAATAAACTCAATGTCAGCACAAGTGTCAAATTACCATGCATGAGCCTTTTCTTGATTGGGCAGTAGAGTGCGGAGCCAGTCATGATTTACTCATGAGAAATTGACAATCCAAAATTAAGCTTACTCATAAGATGGATCCTGCCCCTCTCAGAGGCACATGCACATGCACATGCTGGAGAAAAGCTTTGTGGTACAACCATATGGTTGCAGCTCGATCTAATCCTCGATTGAGATGGCCGCTGCCATCTTCGCCATATACCACTCTTTCTTCAGATTTCGTGTTTATATGACATTAGAGTGTCTGCTATTATAACAATCTGATATGTTAAGTTAAAAAAAACTGTAAAAATTATTGATGAAATATATACTGTTAAGAGTGAATCTTACATCAAGAAAAAGAGAAATTTTGTATGTGCTTATAAGAGGTTTAGCAACTTCCTATATTGCTAATTGATTTTATGGTGGAACATCAACTTTCATGATTTCAAAGCAAGTTCTCACATGTGTGAAGTCCAACAGCCACACATGCTCCAACTCTCATCTGATTTGTGTTGTCATGTATTAGGCTTAAACATTTGCCACACGTAAGAGGGCTTGTTGAGAGTGAATCCTACATTGAGGAAAAAAGGACCGTGCATGTGTTTACAAAAGGTTGAACTACTCTTTATATTGATAACTAGTTTTATGGTGGAACCTCAATTTTTTTCATTGTTATCATTATTTTAGTTGCATATTTGAATCGACGGTTTTAATTGATTTGCATTATATGTCAAAACGTGTGTGTCAGTATCTCATCACATAAAGGAATGAGGATCCTCGCCATAACCTGGAGATTCGCAAATCACATCTGTTTATCGTACATCGTATGGTAAAAAATTATATAAAAAGGATCTGATGAGGATCCTCTCTCCACATAATAAAGAGATATTGACACAGACGTTTAATTAATGTTATTTTACATTATAGGTTGAATAATGCACATCAAAAATGTACTGTAAGATATGGCTGATGGTTCTCATGATTCCCACTTTTCTTGGTTCTTTATGGGGTAAATAAAATGAGATTGTCTAAAATCAATTAATTACGATGGGGTCCAAGATATCAAACTCGGAAACAATGATTTTTGCTAAAATTTGCTTATTCATTCATGTTAAGAAAAATCAAGAAACCTTTATCAAATCTGATCACAATGGCAAAAAGAGAAAGTCATTTGTTATTTTTCCTAAAAAAAAAGAGGAAACTTGTGTTATTTGTGGTTTACTACCATTGGTTTTAGTCTCCTTTCTGACATCCTACAGTTTTAATTTGCATACAAAACAAAGTTAACTCTAATTTTAACCTTATATTTTGAGACCCACTTAACTCACAATGTTACCAACACTATGAATAAGGTCTTCTATTCGGACACCAAACAATACTAAGATCATGTTCAATAGAGAGGGTTAAAGATCTAAGAGCCAAAAAATAATCTAGTTTGTTCAAAAGCTTATCTCCAACTGATTGATGGACTATAATTTTATAGAGCTCACTAGACCATTATTTGAACAAAGGAGTTTTATGCTAGCCACCTTTTTTTGGGGGCTCTTATCCTCTATTGCAATAATTGATTCAAATTCAATAGTTATATTTGAAAGGAAAATTTTGAAAAATAACCAATTTTAGATGCATGGATTGAATTTTAACCAAACTTTCTAATCTCTTAATTCTAACCAAAATCCAGATAAAAAGTCTTAATTACCCATAATAATACTAATCAGCTTTGTCTTGAGCCGCTACGATTGTTGCGACAGTCGAGCAGCATGCATGCACTGGTTGTAGACCGGCAACAACCTTTTATTCATCCTTTCTGGACCATTCCGCAGTGCCAGAAACCATGTGATGTATTCATGCAAATAACTCAACTATTGATGCAATTAGATGCGATTCCAGCCATGGAATTTGAGAATTCAAAAGCTAATACTGCTCGTTGTCCTCTCACTAAGCAAAAAAAATCAAAGGAAAACTAATGAAAATGACTTGAAAACTTTAAGTTTTAACGATAATGATAAAATAAAAGATAAAGTGAATAATACCATAATTAATTTTTTAGTGTAAAAATATGGTTTTTCGTTAGAGTAAACAGTATCAGAGTTTTTTCTGAAAATCAATTGTCGTCATCTTTCACCAAACCTCTGCACCAAGGATTCGGCTAGCTGACCCCAGTTTGGAATACTAGATTCGCTCATTTTATCAGACGGCAAAGATCGAATTCTTCCAAGAATGTGTTTGACATCTTTCCGAAGGAGTTCTAAATTTCAATTCGTGCCCCAAAAACTGTTGAGGGAGCTATGTATAACCCTTTTGATTCGAGATCATGTATATGAGTCTGGCTTGACAATCTTTATTTAAAAATAATTTTTTGCAAGACTATAATTCTGGACGAGGCTATGTTTAGTGTTTTCGGTTGGAGATGGCCTAAAAGAAAGAGAAACTGGAGTCAAAACATAGGGTAGTGAAGGGCTTCAAATCAGGGGTGTGTCGTTAAAGCCTTTCTGGTTTGTAAGAATTTGGAGTTCCAGACCCTGGACGCAAGAATTTATCTTCTCACTGATTCCATGTGGCCCCTTTAACATTATTTTCTGTTTTTTACTCTGTCAAAACTAAATATTATTCAATGATGCGCAATTAAATTTAAAATGACACTTCAATAAAAGAGAAACCTAAACCTCAATCAACAAGAACATTTCTCACTCACAAATACGAGTTGGATTTTATAAAACGGATTTGGATCCCATTTGGATCCAAATTATGGAGATCTTAAAGATCCTTACATTTTAGTCATTTATTGTGTATCATGCGGTCATAAATTATTTAACTTTTTTTTATTTAAAACTAAACACAAATAGTGCTTGACAAAAAATGGCAACACGATATACGATAAACAATTAGGATGTGGGAATCCCTATAATCCCGAAAAAAGTGAATCTCTCCTCTTCCTTGGGTGCTACTTTGCTCACTTCTTAAAAGTAAGAGTGATGCTCACTCTCTTCATTAATTGGCTTAAATTAATTTAACTTAATTGATGTAACACACGAATTACAAAATTATAACTAATTACCCTCGCTTTAAGGGGTAAGCAAAAATGCATTCAATATTTTTGTGGCAGGAAGAAATGAGTGGGATTTTCAACTTCATGCATCGTGGATTCGTAACTTGAGGGAGTGCAGTGACATCACCACCATCAACAGGACACCGTCCTCCCATCATTCCACGCGGCAAGATCCTACTGGCTACCGACACGAAACAGCCGCCGGTTCACATTGCTAACGTGAGCCCACTTTCGCCTTTGACGCTCGAACTCCTTGTCATATTATACTCACTCTCTCTCTCTTAATATCAGCCCCAAACAACATAAAATTTTGCCGAACTTTCTCGGCAAATCGAAACCTCAGTAAGTCTCTCTGTCTGTCTTCCTTTGTTTCGATTTCTTCCACATTGTTTCCTGTTCAATGTTTTAAAGTTTGTTTATTTTTAGCTGTTAACAGACTGTAAATTTCTGTAATATAGATTCAGCTCCGAAAGAGGCGCAACTTACGGAACAACCCATTCCTTCTGAATTGTTGACTGGAAAACTGGTTTGTCCTAGATTTGGGCGATTTCAGTTTGTTAAGGTTGCATCTGTTACTATATTCTTGTTCCTCAAATCTCTATATCTCACTTGGGAAAAAAATAAAGTTCTCTGCTTTGCTTTTTGGAGCTGAATATATAAGCTTTTGATTTAAGTTGTGTGGGTGTGTTCTTTGTTGGTGCAAGTTTTGGGATTTGGGATTTGGGTTTCTGTTGATTTGGTGATTGATTGTGTTGATTTGGGATTTGGGTTTTTGTGGGATTTTGGTGATTGATTTGGGGGATTTGGGATTGCGGGAATTTGGTGAATGATTAGGGATTTTGGGTTCAAATGGGGTGTAGGAAGGTTGCTTGATTGAGTGGATTATGAATTCATTGAGACGCCGCTCTCCGGACAGTGCACCTGTGGAGCCAATGGAGAAGGGGACAGGAAAGAATCAGAATACAAGGATTTGTTTCTTGGCCTCTTTGTCTGTGTTCTTCTGGATGTTATTGTTCTACTTCCATTTCGTTGTGCTGGGAGGTAGTACCGTGAATGAATCTGTCAATATACAAGCCGCTCCTGTTTACTCCGAGGTGAAGCCTACCCTTGGAACTAATGATCTTCAGATGGACAGCAAGAGCATTGTATCGACACCTACCCCTGTAGCCCGTTATCATCAGACGGACAACCAAAACACTGAATCGACACCTACTGGTGTAACAGTTGATCTTCAGATGGACAACCAAAACACTCAAGCGACACCTACCTACACGGATGATCATCAGATGGACAACAAAAACACTGAAGCGGCGCCTACTAGTGTAACCGGTGATCAGCAGATGGGCAACCAAAGCACTGGATCAACCCCTACCAATGTAGCCAGTGCTCAGCAATCGGAGGCCCCTGCGAAAACCAATCACATCAATGAAGTGGAGAAATATCCATTCATGAGAGCATTGAGAACTGTCGAAAACAAGAGTGATCCATGTGGTGGGAAGTATATTTATGTGCATGATCTTCCATCGAGGTTTAATGAGGACATGTTAAAGGAGTGTAGGAGTCTAAGCCGTTGGACAAATATGTGCAAGTTCACAACTAATGCTGGGCTTGGGCCTCCGCTTGAGAATGCAGAGGGTGTGTTCGGGGATACGAGTTGGTATGCCACAAATCAGTTCGCTGTGGATGTCATATTTAACAATCGGATGAAGCAATATGAGTGCTTGACAAATGATTCGTCTATCGCTGCAGCTATTTTTGTTCCCTTTTATGCTGGGTTTGACATTGCCCGATACCTTTGGGGATTCAACATATCAAGGAGGGATGCGGCTTCACTTGATCTGGTTGACTGGCTTATGAAGAGGCCAGAATGGGGCATTATGGGTGGCAAAGACCACTTTCTTGTTGCAGGAAGGATAACATGGGATTTCAGGAGACTGTCAGAGGAAGAATCGGACTGGGGTAACAAGCTTCTCTTTCTGCCGGCTGCTAAGAATATGTCTATGCTTGTGGTAGAATCAAGCCCGTGGAATGCTAATGATTTTGGTATTCCATATCCCACATATTTCCATCCAGCAAAAGATGCTGATGTGTTCGTTTGGCAGGAGCGAATGAGAAGATTAAAGCGCGAATTCCTTTTCTCTTTTGCTGGTGCCCCGCGTCCTGACAATCCCAAGTCAATTAGGGGGCAGATCATTGATCAGTGCAGGAGTTCAAAGGTTGGTAAGCTGTTGGAATGTGATTTTGGGGAAAGCAAGTGTCATTCTCCAAGCAGTATAATGCAGATGTTTCAGCGCTCTCTTTTCTGCCTGCAACCTCAAGGCGATTCATACACACGAAGGTCTGCTTTTGATTCAATGTTGGCTGGTTGCATACCTGTCTTCTTCCATCCTGGGTCGGCATACACACAATATACTTGGCATTTACCAAAAGATTATACAAGGTATTCAGTGTTCATCCCAGAGGACGATATTCGAAAGAGGAACGTTAGCATAGAGGAAACACTTAGTCGAATTCCTCCCGAGCAGGTGAAGAAAATGAGGGAGGAGGTCATAAACCTTATTCCAAGTATGATATATGCCGATCCCCGCTCAAAGTTGAGGATTTTTAGAGATGCCTTTGATGTTTCTGTACAGGCAGTTATTGACAAAGTTACAAACTTGAGGAAGGACATCATCGAAGGCTGTATAGATGATAACTTCATTGAAGAAAACAGTTGGAAGTATGCTTTGTTGGAGGAGGGACAACATGAGGTAGGAGCTCACGAATGGGATCCTTTCTTCTCGAAGCCGAAGGATGTGAACGGAGATTCTGTTGATGCATCTGCCGAAGCTGCAAAAAACTCTTGGCATAATGAACAACGACATCAATCATCGGGCAGATAACGGCACAGCAATAAGGATTCCACTGATAGCTATTGCATGAAGACAACCGATCAGCGGATGAGCCTTCCCGCATTGAGTTTCGGCAGGTATTGTCACGAGCGCTCATCACTGAAGTCGCCCTCAAGATACCTAGGCCCCAGAGGCTTGTTCCAATCCAAAACATATACGCATTCTGCTTCTAGTACTTCTTTTTTTTTTTCGATAGAAAAGTTAATGTTTCTGCATTACGTAATTTTGTCTAGTAATTCTTTGCCATGTAATTTAGCCGAGTTTTTCGTGTTCGTATTTACTTACAGGAAATAAAAATGAGTATAATTATGGGTCCTCTACCATACAAGCGAATGTGTACGATGTTGCATGGATACAATTTCCAGGAGCTATATATGTCACCATAAGCTTCTGCTTCTGCACAAACCTTACTTCTTTCTTCTTTTGTTTTGTAGGCCGTGAACTTGGTATGTTCTTTATACAACAATTTGGGCCGGTCTTTCGGATCACAGGTTTTGCCAAGTCTGAAAACAAATGTCAAAAGAACTGTGATTAATAAAAAAAAATGTGGGATAGAAGATGAGCAATTACACACCATTTTATTTACCAAATGGAAAAAATTGTACCTTTGTGTGCATAGTATTTGCAACCTCTCTTTAAAGTCCACGCATTAATTTAGCGGGGTTCTAGGCTATCTCCGGTGTATCCCCTTCTCTCTCAGAAAGAAGGGGATGCATTTCCGGTAGGACACGTGGTGTGAGATACAAGAGAGAGAATGTATTATGTCTCTTGGTTCTCAACAGACATTAGTAAGTAGGGAGCTGTTGATGGTTAAGCAAATATCAAATATACAAAATTCTACTATATTCGGTGTATGACATGCATAAAAGCAATGAATGGTTAGATGTGGATTGAAAGGTCCAATGAATGATTCAACAACCAAAACTCAGAAGTTTCAACTATTTCTAAGGCACATAAACAATCAAACTGACAACCGTTGTTTAGTTTTTAATTCTACGAAGATCTAAAACGAGATGCTCACTGCATATAATGTAATGTCGTGATGGTGATTAGTGGTGTCTTGATTCATTTGAATCATTTGCCCTATTATTCTTGGATCAATGAACTTCTTGCTTCAGCTGCTTATAGATTTTTTTTTTAATTTTTTTTAAAATATTTTACAAATGTTTAGTGGTGTCGTGAATGATGAGGATCAAACTTGCACCATGATGCATAAATATGATTGCTTTTCTTCATAGGCATGATAATTGTTTTCCGTTACTGTGGTAACGCACCACATGCCCCCACATATTAATATTATTGAATATACTTAACACAAGAATTTATTATTAAATAACTTGTATACTATAATATGAATTGACTATTTAGACCCCATAATATTTTAAAAAGGAAAATTATTTTATGAATTCATACACTAGGGAGGATCCTCGATGGATCCTTTGTGAGGATCCCGCGGATCCTCCAATCACATCAAATTCATCGTGCAGTCATTTTTCGTCAGGTACTGTTTATATTTAATTTTAAATAAAAAAATTACAATAATTTCTGATCGTACGATGTACGATGAGCGTATGTGATTGGAGGATCCCCGGAGTCCTCACAAAAAGGATCCCTGAGATCCCCACAAAGAGGATCCGGCGAGGATTCTCACTCTTCATACACCACTGTATCATGTTTAACTTGTATTCTTTTTTTTTTTTTTAAAGCTCTCAAAGCACTCTCACTCTTTATAGTAGAACAAACACGTTTAATAAAAAATTATTTTTGACGAATGAAACATGAAATTAAAATTTTAAAAACAATAATAACCTGAATTTAAGAGACAAAGAAAGGAAAATAAAATTGTGATTGTTGCAGTCCTATTAGAATGGGAATGTAATTGTGTAAATCTTAATGTATCTAGGGATATCTTTGAATATTCCCTTTAGTAGTTAATATCCTATTAGAGTTGTAATCTTAAAAGGATAAGGAATTAACCTTCCCTACTGCTATAAATAAAGGCATAATGAGGTGAAATAGATACGTGTCTCTCTCTTTTCTCTCTATGCTGCACTCTCTTCCTCTCTCTACAGCCTCCATAATCGTTCAGTAAATTATGCATACAACATGTTATTAGCATGCTTTTGATGCTGCGCTAAAAAGAGAATATTCTTCAATTAGAGGAGTATTACGCTTTAATCATTCTTTTTATGATTAATGTTATTATTTTATTGAATTGATCTACATGCTATTGATTCAATTTAATTTTTCTGTGTGATATTCCGACTTTCCGAGAAGGATCTTCTACAAATTCAAAGGCTTTTCTTGTTTTCTACCAATCAGGTATGCTTAAAATAAAGGAAGATATTTGACACGACCATGAAGCATGAAAACATTCCTCATGATGCATGAACCCCCTACATTTATATTTATCTTCCGATATATATATATATATATATTGTATATGTTCATATATTTGTCAATGAGAATTGTTATTAGCACTCCAAAAATCTCATTTGGCACTCCAAACTTTTTATAATTAGAAAGAAAAATACACTTGTGAGGAGTGTAGAATGAGATTTTTTGAGTGCTAATAACAATTCATTTGTCAATATATATATATATATATATATGTTCATGCATTACGCAATTATAAAATCGCTATGTGAAAATTGTGGGTCAAAGAATTGAAATAAAATAGAAACATGATTTTTTGGGTTCTGAAAACCCTAAAAATCGAGAAAAAAAAACCCAAAATCGCAACCTAGTGAAACTTGGGCTTTCGGTTTACCTGGTTTTTTGGCCCAAAAAATAAGCCTAGTTTTTTTTTTCTCCTCCCCAGCCCGCCAGGGCTGACTTTTCTTCTTCCTGGGCTTTTAGCCCGTTCCCTTACATTGGACCAGCAGTCAACAGGAACTGTGAAAAAAAAGAGGAAAATTTTTTGCCAGCAGGTCTCGGCCTGCTCTGATTGCAGCACACTGGGCTCCCACTTTTCTTCTCGGCCCGTGACTGCAGCAAGCATATAAGCTTGCTTTTGCAGGTTATGGGGCTGCCTGCAGCAGCCTCACACGGCCCAACCCGAAGCTTGCAGCTGCTGGGCTGGCTCCTTTTCTCGGCCCAAAGCCATTTTTTGGCTTGTTTTTTTCAGCCCGCACCCATAAATTTTTTTATTTTTGGTGCCCGATTTCACGGCCTTAACCAATTTTAGGG
Organism: Pyrus communis; assembly: GCF_041283825.1. NCBI lineage: Eukaryota > Viridiplantae > Streptophyta > Magnoliopsida > Rosales > Rosaceae > Pyrus > Pyrus communis. The sequence continues at coordinate 22,291,422 of NC_142574.1, forward strand.
TGTTTCTCTTGTATTGCCTGCGGCCATCTAGCCCACAAATATGCCTAATACTTTGTATTATTTTGCTTTTACGATCGACCCCGAATGGTCCCCATATATTGAATTAATTAAAAGTGACTTGCAATCCATTAATCTGACAATTAATCCAAAATTATCAGCATAAAGCCCACTTTTGGACATTAACGATTCAATATTTTATTTCTTTTCTTTGAACCCTTGACTCACTTTCGTAGTCCTGAAGCACTCACACTTGAGTTCCTGAAGCAACTCAAATCAACTACACTTAAATCAGTATATTGCATTCTGTGTTCTTGCAGAAACCTCTCTTTTATGAACTAACCGTTCATAAACTAAATTGAACCTGTAGTTTCAAATTTAGTGCCTTTGAAACCCAAAGTTTTCATAAAACAATACAACCATGAAAACCTGATGTTTTTTCATGAAAACCATGTCTTAGAACTCAAATGTTCTAACTTTGATGCTTATGGATGATTCATTCCCATAGCACCAATCACAATCTTGTTCCCTCCAATTCAGTGGATTGTTGAACCGTCACAAATTTGATTTTCCCTGATTTGGAGGTTTCTAATAAAAACCACTTCATGTAGGGTACAAGACGTGAATCTCCACTTGACTATCAAGTAGCTGAGACACCATAGAAGCCAACATGGCAAGGAAGAGCTGAATAAGCCTCCGTCATATCTTTATTCGAAGACTTATGGTGAAGCATTACAAACAGAAATACCTCCCGAACGAGGATTCCATGGCTTTTTGGCTTGCTTTTACGGACCATCTAATCATGAAAGAAATTGCCCAAAGCACACCATGATTATGTCCATGAATAAGTACAATTCTGAATTTTATAAATTCGATCAAATTTTGACTGAAGAGTACTTTTCTCGTCCTTCCATGTTTCTAACTTGCTCCTGAAGCAGCAGTGTAGAAAGCGAAAATTTACCAAATTCTCGGATCTGATTACTACTACAAGCGTGAAAGAAAGGTATAGACCCAACTTCGGCTGTAGTCTACTTCCCAGAAACAAAACCGTGAGGGCGTGGTCGGGTCCCAAAACAGACAATATCGTGCTACGGAGGAGCCAGTCTGGGATGTGACATAATGCATTGTATCATCCCACATCGACCAATGGAGAAGGGGTGATGTGCCTTATATGTACATGTCTATCTCCATATACCACGAGGCCTTTTGAGAGCTCATTGACTTCAGATTCCATTGGAACTTTAAAGTTAAGCGAGTTCGGGTGAGAGCATTCCCAGGATGGGTGACCCATTGGGAAGTTCTTGTGTGAGTTCCCAGAAACAAAACCTTGAAGGCATGGCTAGGGCCCAAAGTGGACAATATATTGCTACGACGGAGAAAAAGGTCAAGATTGGGATGTGACATAATGGTATCAGAAGTACTCTGCCATGTGGTGCGAGTGTGACGACGAGGACGTCGGGCCCCAAAGGGGAGTAGATTGTATTATCCCACATCGACCAACGGAGATGGGGTGATGTGCTTTATATGTACATGCCTACTTTCATATAGCACGAGACCCATTGGGAGCTCATTGGCTTTAGATTCCATTGGAACTCCGAAGTTAAACGAGTTTGGGTAAGAGCATTCCCAGGATGGGTGACCCACTGGGAAGTTCTCGCATGAGTTCCCAAAAACAAAACCGTGAGGACGTGGCTGGGGCCCAAAACAGACAATATCGTGCTACAATGGAGTCGAGACTGTGATGTGACACTACTGAACGATATAAACCCAGTTCGGCTGAAGTCTACCAAATAGCTCAACCCAATTTGGTCAAAGCCTACCAAATGGTGATGCCCTGCTTAAGCAGGGATGCACCTAAGAACATGTTTTACTTTGGCAGAGATGCACCTAACGGTACTACTTTGCTTCAACAGAAACCTACTGAACAGACCCTTCCAGCTTCTGCTGGAGCCCACAGAACCCAATTTGGGATCTATTTTTCTCACCATTCAAGTTTGAGTTTGTTTTTACAACATATGGTGGAATCAGAGCTTACCAAGGTGTGGCATCATGCCTGAAGCATGATCCTTGGCATCTAAGACCTAAAACTTCCAAAATAAAGGATATTATTCCTGAACGTTAACCGTACAAAATCTATTTTCGCCTCGATGGAATATATCATTGGTTATGCACATGTTCGTGCCTCTACCAATGTCGTTAAGGAGTACCATTCTCGTAGTCAATCTGTGAGACTAATTTTGCTCCACCAAACATCGTTGGAAGAGTAGAATTTTGACATGAATGGCCTTGTTGGTCGAATCCCCTTAGTAACTTTGGTTTACCTTGTGAACATTTTTCCATGTTCTTGGATTCAAGTTTGGTGTTTGCTTTTCATTATGGATAATCTTATTGATTTTGTCCTTGAATACGAGTTAATTGAATCATGTTTCTTGTATACATGTGATTGAATTCAATTAAACACGTGATTAGGTGCAAATGTGGGACAATTAGTTGTCTGGATGTGATACTACGCACACTAACTTTACGCCTAAATCACATTTCTAGCAATAACTTCAGTTTATCCAACCTGATTAAGAGCATTGGCACACTCCTCGTTGTATGAATGGTACTACATTATCATTTAAGAGACTTTATATTCTCACCGTTCTGGGTTTTTAAGAATATTCGAGATGACAATGATCATAAATGAAACCACTGTTGGAAAATAGAGTTGAATATCTTTGCACCACTTCCAAAAATGAGTCTGAAGCTTTGCTTTGGGGCCAATAGGCTATCTTCCAACTGGGAACACATGTGGCTGGCCTGGAGCTGGGTGATTCAAGTAGTTTACTTGCTTTGGCCCGACCATTTAGGACACTTCGATTAAACAATGATGCCACGTTGCATCTCCTTACCCGAAGTAAGGATTTTGTGCCTACAAGCATACTTTGCCAAGCCTGCTCATTAGGGAAATTGATTTTCTAAATCATCCCTTGCAAAGATACGAAACGACCCTCTTTTCATAGTGGATTCAAGGGAATATATGTCGACTAGTCCAACCAAAATATGGACCATATAAATACTTATGGTTTTGGTTGATGAATTGACAAACTGATCTCATGTTTGTCCACACACATTGCTGTTAAACCCCTTGCCCGATTAAGGGTTCGCCACTCTACTTATCCTTTAAAGTTCGGGAAACTGGATAATGCCGGAGAGTTTATATCGACGGTTTTCGATAAAGTATTGCATGTCTCTTGGGTTTATAATTGGACATTGAATTCCCCTGTTCACCCCAAAACAGCCTCACATAGTGATCATAAAGTGCAATTTAAATGATCGTCCAGACCTTGGTGAAGGCACCAAGTTTTCGGTTTCTACCTAACGCTATGCAATCTTGTACGCAGTTATGTTGGTCCGCCTTGAGGCCCTTTACCACCCAACCTATACAACATTATAGTTTGTTACTGGGTACGAACCTAATGTTTTTCATATTTACTCGTTTTGTGTGTGCATTCCACGTGCCAAGTTGCGCCGCCGCAACGTACCAACATGGGTTCTCAAAGAAAGATGTGAATCTTTGTCAATTATGATTCTCCTTCACACTAGCTCTCTTAGAGCCCTTGCACGCGATCTCTTTACCTCTCATTTGCGGGTTGTCACTTCAATGAGACAGTCTTTTCGCCGTTAGAGGGAGATAAGAACATCAACGTTCCTGTAGAACAACGCGAAGTTGCATAGACGTTGCCCACTATGTTTCATCTCAATCCCCATACCGCACAAGTACGACAAGGAAGTACGATGAATTCTAGTTTTCAGAATGTTGCTCCAGACGCATTCCTCTAATCTAGCTAAAGTGACGAGATCATATACCATCTGCAAATTAACATGTCTGCAAGGATAGACGTACTTAACGGACGTCAATTCAACATCCTTGGAAGGTGTGCCGCCCCTGTTGGACAGTTTGGACGCCCTTGTTGGATGGTCTAGTACATCGGCGGATAGCCAATCAATCTGTCTTTGCTTGGAACACGACATATCACTCGGTTCGTAGGATTCACTTCCCTAGAAGAGGAAGACATGGCACAAAATGAATCTATACTTGATTGCTGTCTCAAATCATTTCCATCTCATGAGATTAATCCGGATTACTCCCGAGACTTGAAGTTCTTGGTCCAGTATACTAGTTTGGATGAGTTAATGGAATTGAAATGAGATTACCATTGATGATGTTTTCACTTCTATGGTAGTTACTGACATAAATGAAAAACAACAATATCGAACCGTGTTATGTTGATTAAGTGACAATGTAGAATAGATTAGACAACCAAAACTACAATCCAGGTAAAATTCTCTACAAAAGTGTGTTTTGGACCTATTGTTCCTACATTGCCCAAGGTAGCCCTTTTGTGTTACAAGTAGGAAATGAAGCGTATTGAGATGAATGAAATAGTGCGATTTGATGCACGCCTTACGACGCAAGGTTTCTCTCAAACGTCCTGTGATTGATAGCAGCATTATGAAATGTGGTTAGTGTTTTCTCCATGGGGATATAGAACAAAGATTTACATGTAAGTTCCCGAAGAATTACATAGACTGGTTCAAATAGTTCTAAACCACGGAACACCTTCTTAACTCGTTTGAGGCGTTCATTTATTGATTGAAACAATTCGACGGATGTGATATACCCGTCTAAGTGATTATTTGATCAGTCAGGGATATGAATTATGCCCTTGTGTGTTAAACGATGAAGTCTTATTCCGAATTGCTAGAGTTACAGTTTATGTCGTTGACACAAATCTCACTAAGAATCCAGAAGAGCTTAAGAAAACTGCCTCACACTTGAAGACGAAATTTGAGATGAAGAATCATGGGAAAACTCGTTTATACCTTGACTTGAAGTTCAAGTGTTGTTCTGACGGTAATTTGGTCTACCAGTTGAACTACACCCTCAAGGTGTTACCTTTGAGTATACATATGATCGTCCATACGTTATATGCAAATGAGACATTTGAAGAGGTTATGGAATCCGAAATTCCATATCTAAGTTCAACTTTGCGCTTCGTTGCACTACCTCATTATATTAAACAGAACATCTCATTGGTTGTTGATCTAGTGGTAAAGATGCAGCACCACTTCTACACGCAGCCATTGATTTGGTATTAAAGACGTACCCTAAAGGTACTATGAATTTGGGCAAATCCCAATGCATCCCGAGCGGATCCAATCCCCTAATCCTCGAAATGATGTTTGCCTTGTTTGTTATGCTGACGCTGGTTACTTATCAAACCTGCATAAGGCAAAATCCTAGAATGGTTATGTTTGTACCGTTAAAGGGATATCATAATATCTTGGAGGTCCACGATATGACCTTAGTTGCGAAATCTTCAAATCATTCCAAGACTCACCTCACTTCACTACGCCACGAGTGAGACATGGTTGGGAGTTCTTGTTGAGTATATTCGAAATACTTGCTGTTTTCATCCATCGTTGAGTCCTAACGATGATCCATGAAGACTATGCCGCATGTACCAACCCAACAAAGAGATAATACATCAATGAAGTCAACACCAAGACATATTACGTCTACATCTACATCAACAAAGCATCAAGAGCTTGAAGTCATGCAAGTTGATCCCAGAAAACCTTGCCAACCTCTACACGACGTCACCATTGAAGTCAACCTTCCACAAGCTTTTCCGAGGAATTGGTATGCCTAACTATCATATACAATGCTTGTAGTTCTCATTTGGAAGTTCTATCAAACTCAGGGGGAGTATTCAGAAGTATACTCACTTGATCTTAATGCACTATTTTTCCTACGATTAGGAGCATTTTTCCGACTAGTTTTTTGCTACCTAACTAGGTTTTAACGAGGTACCTATCCTGGGCTGATCATACCCTTGTGAGCTCTTCTACTTGCGTCTAGAAGACTTATAGTTTTGACTTCATGCAACTTGTCACCTTTCTCCTTAGTCTATGGGTTTTTCTCCCACCTTAGGTTTTATCATAGCGAGGTTTTGTGAGTTTTACCTTTTTATGCACTCTTCTGTTAATTTAAGATTCACATATTCGCTCGTTATGCCGACGACTTCATCAATTGAACTTACTTCACCACTGAAGACCTGATACGCCATTTACGTTAGTATTTACATGCTCAAGGGGGAGTGTTGCAGTCTTATTAGAATAGGAATGTGATTGTGTAAATCCTAGTGTATCTAGAGATATCTTTGAATATTCTATAGTAGTTAACATCCTATTAGAATTGTAATACTACTATAAATAAAGGCACAATGGGGTGGAATAGAACAGACCTCACAATTACACATCTATCTTTATGCTGCACTCTCTCCCTCTCTCTATGGCCTCCATAATCGTTCGGTAAATTATACCTATAACAGTGATATAAAACTTCTTCGGTCGTCGAATATATATATATATATATATATATATATGTAGAGAGAGAGAGATCCAAAGTATGCTTTCAAATTGATTAATTGGTCTGATATCCAAATGGAAAGGGATCTTCTTCGGATCGCTTTCTCCTAATCCACCAAGTCCAGGGATCTGGGCCGTTGAAATTTGATCCAACAGTTAAAGTTATTATAACTTTTAAAGTGGACCCTGTTTGTAGCCGTTAGATCAAATTTAACGTCCGGATCTCCGGACTTGGTGGATTAGTAGGAAGGGATCCGGAGAGGATCTCATTCCCAATGTGTCATTCACAAACGGTCATTATGCAATCAAAATGAAAGTTATAACCATTATTTTATTCCAGTTACAAGCTGTCCTCAGTATGTGAGAAGTATTAAGACGAATTTTAATTAAAAAAATCTATTTTTGGTGGGCTGGTTGTGACCAATTAAAATAAAGTTTAGTTCAATCTATTATTTTTTGTGTAAAAATGTGAGATAGACACATGATGAGTTTTGAATTTATAATAGAGTGTGTTATCTGATCTAACCTTGTCTATGAGTTACAACTTTTGTCTTACACGTCCCTGGCAATCCAATCATATCCCTATAACTCAATCTCATCTGACCCACCAAACTGGCCTATAGATGTATTCAGTATGTGTGGCTGTGTGGCTGTGTATTCAATAATATATGAATATATGGGTTAACAAAACGACCCATCAATAATGTAATTAAAAAGCTTATCACCGTGATAATAATTACAATCAATATATTCTATTTCCTCATAAATCCACGACAGGATTTTCTCCTTAAAATCAACGGTGGGATTCTCTCTCCATGTCCTCGTAGGATTAGGAATACATCCCTAAACCGCCAAACCCTAAAACCTCCACCTATAAATCTATGCTTTGTGCAGTTCAATAGAAAACCTTAGCAAAAGAGAGCCCTCAATCTTATATACCTCGTCTCCCTCAGTTCGGTGAAAAACGATGTCGGCATCAGAGCTTGCTTGCACCTACGCCACTCTGATCCTCCATGACGAAGGCATCCCCGTCACTGCCGAGAAGATTGCAACCTTGGTGAAAGCTGCCAATGTCCCTGTCGAGTCTTACTGGCCCGGCCTCTTCGCCAAGCTTTCCGGGAAGAGAAACATTGAGGATCTTGTCCTGAATGCTGGCTCTGGCGGTGCAGTTTCCATCGCTGCCCCAGGTGTTGCCGAAGCTGCAGCCCCTGCTGCTGCTGCTCCTCCGCCACCAGAGGAGAAAAAGAAGGAAGAACCCAAGGAAGAAAGTGACGACGAGGGACTATTCAATTTGTTCGATTAGGAGCTCCTTTCAAACGTGACATATGATTTTGGATATCTTCAGTTAATTTGCTTGTTTTTAGTACTTAATATGAGATTAGTTAAGTTACCTTATCAATATTGTATTGTGTTAGGGTTCTCATATTTTTTCTTGGGCTTATGTTATGTATTGGTGATGAACATTGTTCTTCCTTTTTTGAATCAACATAATAATGGACAAATTGTTCAGACTCGTTTTCTTCTGGCCATCCTAATTTTGATGAACATCTTCTGTTTGAGTGTCTAGTTATAAAAGTATGTTACCATTTTAATATTACTAATAAAAAAAGATATAGCTTGATGAATCATTGAAACCGAATCATCCTCTTCTAAATCCCTATATTTCTTTTCTCAAGCTTGAACGCTACTTTCTCCTCTCCTAAAATCCCTTTTCTAATTTCTGGATTCTTGCATTACTCATGGTACGTGGCTGCTCATACAGAAATATTAACCTTTTTCCTACTGGAACTCGGACTACTACTTAATTTTTCTTGTGTTCAGATTAAAACTTGACCAAACATCAATTATATAATCGTTTTTCATGTTTTAACTAACACAGAAAACATTCCTTGCAATCTATGACAGCAAACCAATGGGCCTGTAAAACATCATTCTTTTAGTTAATGTTGTGCTAAATTTTAAAAGATAAAATAAAAAACTAAGATTGTTAAGAGAATCTTGTTAGGAGTACATGATTTTAGTTAAGATTGTTAAGGTAAAATAAATTTTAGTTAAATTTGCGTTGACGAGAGAAAATAATGGAATGATTCCATATGAGCATAAACATGGAAGGAAATCCAGGTTAATTCTTTAAAATTATATGGCTCATCATATTAAACTTTTTTTTGCCAATTAATTGAGGGGAATATATTATGAATAAATTGATTGTGTACTTGCCATTCTTGAAATTTGAAATAAAGACACACTTACAAATAAAAATAAATACTACTAAACCGTCATCCAATTATTGACAACTCCTTTTTGAGTTCTAATTTCTGTGTTTCTGACCTGAGTGAGAATAAATGGTTTGGGTGAGTAGGGGATATTTAAAACCAATTTGGAAGGATTTAAAAGATGGCAACAGAATGGAAAGACAAATATCGTGCCTATTTATACATACAAGAGTACAAAACTAACACTTTTGTTAAAAATTACCCCAATTAGATAGTGTATTAGCAAAATGTGTCAGTCTTTACGTGTCCAAACATAACTGCACCATTGCCTATTTATTGATTGGTAAAAACTGGTTTCCATGTCCATGTATAGGATTGTTGAGTCAACGAGAAAGGAAAGAAGTGGAAGACACAGTAGACTGAAACAAATTCAACACAAGTTTGTTATTAGTTGACTGTTTATTCGATGCGCATTTCTCCGCTTGTTGTTTGGGTTCCTTTTATTCCAGTTATTGGAATCGTTCAATGCCTTGATGGCTTTAGGTAATTAAACATAGATGGTTCTTGTGCTAATGGTCGTACAACTGCGGCACAAGTCCTTGATGCTTATTTTGCTTCTATTACAGAGTTTGTGAGTTTGGTGGCTGCAAAAATTCTAGCTTTTATTGAGGCAGTACGTGAAGCTTGGGTCCGTGATGGAAACACCTCTGGATGAACATTAACCAAGTCCCCTTTGGTTCTTCACCACTTATACATAGTGGTGCTTTGGTTGTTGCTAAACAATTCAAATAAGAGAACTTTCATGGAAAGGGCTTGAACTAAATTTATTTTGATAAAAAAAATCATGCTATAACTTTATTTAATGAAAAATACTTAAATTTTAATGAAAAACTCTTAATTTTTTTTTTTAAAAAAAAAGACAGAAAAACTTAAATTTAAATGAAAAAGATATAATTTTAAGGAAAGACAGTTGGAATTGCCAAGATGGAAGAAGATGAAAGATTTGAGGTTTTGAAGGCAGATAATAGCAGAGAGATCCATAAAGGATAATTGATAAACCAAATTTCATTGGATAGGATTAGGAGCCCTTATTCCCCAAGGAAATTCGAAATGTATTAACTTTACTTGGGATACAAGCTATAGCTATTAACTAAATCTTAATTTTATTTATATTCCAATGTCTGACACCATCAGCCGTTGGTGTGAGAATCTCTAAGGCTGGGACCCAATTAGGTGTTAGAATCTTGACTTTATTTGGGAATTTTGGTTGCCAGTTCGTAGTTGGCCCTTGTACGCAAGTGAATGACGTAAAGTGACCAGGCAGAAAATGAGACATGCAGGAAAAAACCGGTTACAAAACCCTAAAGTTGGATCAGCGGCCGTCGGTGTAGTATGAAGAAACATTCAAATTTGAGTAATTAGTTTCCTCATTCTTCTTGGAAGTTGGAACATATATTCCTATTTCCTTTAGGAAATAGGAACAACTAATTGAGTATACGGTACACCTATAAATAAAGGGTTTAGCCTATTTTCGAAGGCACATCTATTCAACCTTCAATTATTCTTCTGATAAAGCATCAATGTCTTATTTATCTCATGTCTCAACCCAGAAAATATCAATCTTTTGTTTTGTAAAAAAATACATCCCTTCTACTTTTGACATCATGCAATCAGGTATACATGCTTTTTATGTTGTTACATGCATATGTTGTTCTTACGTTTTTTTACAGAAATTATCGAATTGTGCACTAGCTTATATACACAAAGGCTAAAAAGAAAAAGATCAATCTTTTCCTAGTTTCTTGCTATACCATTCCATAAAACACTTTTTTTTTTATCATCGTCAACTCTCTGATGTTTTTTCTTTTTTGCTTGTCAGATTGGGCGAACTTGCCAACAGATGTTTTGTCTTTGATTTATGACAGGTTGTCTATTGTATCAGATTGCGTACAATTCATGGCCATTTGCAGGGCATGGCATTGTATGAAAAAGGACAGAAAATATAAACGTGCTAGGTTGACAACTCCAATGGTCTTGGTTTCTGAGAGGAAAGAAAATACATGGTATGCATATGATTTCGTGAACAATCAAGTCCTTGGTTTGCAACTAGAACTACCAAAGAAGCGATTTTGTAGGTCTTCCAAAGGATGGATAATAACAGTGGAGGCGAATTTTGTTGTAACCCTAATGAATCCACAATTTAATGTTAAATGGTGGACAAAGAGGCCAATCATTCGTCTTTCTTAACAAAAACCTGTAATTAACCGCAAAATACGAGGTTTGGTTAAAGCTCATTCTAACTATTTTGTCATCAAGGCTACGATTTTAGCAGACCCGATCTCAAACTCCAAAAATTGCGTTGTTATGGTTCTGTATGAGCCTCTTAGTCAGTTGGCTTTCATTAGACTTGGTAAAGACACAAGATGAAATTATATTGATAAGCATGGTGATGATATCTATACATTTATTAGAGATGTTGTTCTAGTTGAAGATAAGATTTACACTGTAGATGTACAATTGGTTGCTACTGGCATAGCAGATCAACCTTAGAAGACGTATCTTGTCGGTTCAAGGAAAAAATGACTGTTAATGGTATACAGATTTAGTAAGTATCGACGGTTTACCCACGAGTTGAGGATGTTTAGAATTTTTTAGTTGAATTCTAATGACGAGTGGATTGAGAAAAACGACTTAGGTGATATTGCTTTGTTTGTGGGTGATAACAATTCAGTATCTATGCTTGCTTCAATGCATTCAGGGTGTCAGTCAAACTGAATATACTTCATCAATGACAATGACGGTATACATTGTTAGCATACATTTGACGATTTCGGGGTGTATAATGTCAAAAATCAAAGTGTTACAAAACCTTCACGTTTGGGGAACCCAGTGAAGAAGACGCAATCCCTCAAGATATTATTTTAAATTTAATTTATGAGGTTTCTCGCAACTTTTTTTTTTTTTTTTTTTTTTTTAAGGGGGACAATTGGTGGCAAGTCACGGTTATCTACCTCTTCCAAGTTCGGAGAGGCTATTGGGAATTTAGATTTTTTAGTTTTTTACAAGGACAATCAACCATAACTCACCCATGACTTTATTATTTGCAATCACTTTACTGCGCTAAACGGAACCTAATTCACCTATTATTAAGGCAAACGAAATTATGAAACTATTAGCAAGACATTCACCTCTAACATCATATAAGTTCAAGGAAATCAACCTTTGGCTGTTCTAATTTATTTTTAAAAGTTCATCTACAAAAGGTGATACATTATTCAAAATTTCAAATTAATATCTTCATAGGGAATTGTTATTAGTCCTCCAAAAAGCTCATTCTACACTCCTAACTTTCTATATTAGAAAAGAAAAATACATTTGTGAGGAGTGTAGAATGAGATTTTTGGAATGCTAATAACACTTCCCTCTTCATATCGTCGAATAAAATTTGCAACCCTGTCAAATAGACTACAAATCTTTTTGGTTAAATTTTCAGGACGGAAGGAGCATTGAAAATGTACACAAGTTCTTTAGTTATGTCACACTTAAGAAGGCGAAATTGATGAGCTACTATGAAGTTAGGGAGTTCGTGAGTGCACCATCGACATAGAGTGAAAATTACTGGAGAGAAACATCCCAATCAATTCAAGCTCTCAACATATTAGGTATTCCACTAAGGCAACGCTAAACACATTAGATAATGGCAATCAAACCAGCATACTTGCTATTATGAATTGGAGTGGTTCTTATTGTCTTTAAGTGATTCTTATCACAACAATCAGGGAGGAAATCCCTTTCTTTTAAATTGGATTATCCCAACCTGCATAAAATTGAGAGTCATGTTGATAAAATCTTTGTCTTTATTATGTTGTTATTAAAAGTAGCCTTGAAATATTTTAAATTCGTTTTATATTTATTTGAGAATTAATTATTTCTTTGTTTGCAATCATCTGCAGATTAATTTTGGTTTGAAAAAAAAAAATCTTTGCTGCATCTCAGTTCCTATTGTAATTTTAACTGCCAAGTTAGCTTTCAGCTGTCAAGTTTACAAACAATTGATTGTGTTTGTAAGTGCTATTCACTTTGTTAATATTGTGTTCAAGATTATATTTCTTCCTTTTGTTTAACAATTGTCTGATTGTAGTGAATACTGTGGCTCTAAATTGTATATCAAATCATTCTTTTCAAATATTTCTTTACTTAAGTTATAATGTTGAGCTACTTTTATGTTATAATTTTATAACTAGATAGTACATTATTATAAAAATAGAATGTTTTGTTTTTTTTTTATCAATGTTATCTATGTAGTATAGTCTTTTTGTTTTTTTTTGGTTTTCCTTACTCTGTATATTACCTTTTTATCTGAGAAGTTACTTTTAATTTTAGCTTATACATTTTAAACCCATCGGTTCTACATTGTGTTAATCATGATTCTTGGGACCATAGATAGTTTTTATTTTCGTAGTTAAATGTGTTATCGTCTTTAGTAAACTGTGAATATCATAGATAAATTATATGTAAAATGCTTTTTTATAGTCATAAACTGTGTTATTAAAAAAGTTTGATGTTTGCAAAAACTGTCAATATCATGAAGTTATATTACAATTTTCTATTGTGATAACAATTTTTCTTTTAGTTAACATATACATTTCTTTGAACATGTGTATTTGTTAATTCTGTGTCACCCATTGTTTTAAAAAAGTGTTTAAAAAGTTTTAATGCTCCTATTTTCTCACATTTTATTTGATAATCTAGCCATCAATTTATATAATTTATGTGTTAGTAAAAATCAATTGGTTTTTTTTATTTTTTGTAATTTGTCTTTCATTGAGAATAAACATTGTTAATACTGTTGATCTTTGCAGTTTCCATTCAGCGTGGATAAGACAAGAAGTGATACTCCCATTGAAAACTTATTTGCAAAATAAATTTTGCTCTATGGTTGCATGGTGCAT